>NC_133619.1:503576690-503709190 GCF_048593235.1 Sminthopsis crassicaudata | reverse complement strand
GATTTTGTGTCCCGAATTTTCTTCTCCTTCCCCCCAAAACAGCCAGAAATCTGATGCAGATTAAACATGTATAATCCTTTTAAACTTATTTCCATATTTGTCATGAGGTACAAGAAAAATCAGGCCATAAGGGGGGAAAAAAACATGAGAAAGAAAAAGCAAATAAACAAAGATGTTGAAAATACCATCCTTTGATCAATATTCAGTTTCCATAGTTTTCCCTCTGGATACAGGTGGCATTTTCCATCTCAAGACTTTTAGAATTGATTTGGATCACCACATTGCTGAGAAGAGCCAAGTATATCACAATTGATGATCACAAAATTTTGTAATATGAATAATGCACTCCTAGTTCTGCTCACTTCATTCAGAATAAGTTCATGTATTTCCAGACTTTTTTTTGAAATCAGCCTGTTCATCATTTCTTACAGAACAATAATATTTCATTAAATTCATTTAACATAACTTATTCAACCATCCCCAATTGATGGGCATCCACTTAATTTACAATTTCTTGCCACTACAACAAGAGCTGCTACAAATACTTTTGTACATATGGGTTTTTTCCCCTCTTTTATGATTTCTTTGGGATAAAGATACAACAGTGGCACTGCTGCATCAAAGGGAATGCACAGTTTTATAACCATTTGGCATAGTTCCAAATTGTTCTCCACCAACGAGGCATTAGTGTTCCACTTTTTCCAGGTCCCTTCCAACATTTATCATTGTCTTTCCCTGTGATCTAGCACAAATTCAAAGGACTTGTGATGAAAAATGCTATTCATATCCATATAGAGAAGCAATGGGTTCAAAGTATAGATTGAATTTTTCATTTTCTTTTTTTTAATAACATAGATAATAGTGTAATATGTTTTGCATGACTTCATATGTGTATTGCATGTTTTAGTTCTTGCTTTTTCAATGGATGGAGGAGAGAACAGAGGAAGAAAATTTAGGAAAATAAAATTAACTTTAAAAACTATTAATCTTCCTAATTTTTCTATTTCTATTGAAGGTACCACCACTTTTTCCAAGTACACTAAATTGCAAAGAAGGTGCCATCTTAGCTCTTCTCTCTTCCTCATTACATATCTAATCAATATTCATGACTTGTTAATTCTATATCCACTATATCTTTCACATCTATCCTTTCTTTTCATGTGACAAATTCTCTATTTTAAGACTTTAAAGACTTTTCTAATATGTCTACCAGCTTCTCCTCTCCATGGCCCCTAAATTGATGTCTTTAAAGAATAGCTGTGCCCATAAATTAATCAATTGATAGTATTTATTAAGCACTACTATAATACTATACCAGTCACTGAAATTACAAAGAAAAAAGTTAAATAAATCACTAATAATGGAAAACAGATAAATGCTCATTGAATAAATTTAATTATTTTTATCTTTTCCACTGTAACTTGGACTCTACCCTCAGGTATCTGGATTTTCATAGGTGAACTTTTACCTTATATTATCTTAAACTAGATTACTATGCCATCTCTTCATTTCCAAACCATTTAATTATGTATACACCACCTCTCTTTCATGCTCCACCTCATTTGTTCCCTCTGCCCCCCCAAAAATATAAGATCATTAAGGGCACTGTTATGCTTGCCCTTATTTGTAACCCTAATATTTAACACAGTGCCCAGGACATAATAAGGACAATATTTTCCATTTATTCATTCATAATAAATCTTGGCTATGATCACTATCCTAGCACTAATTATATGTGATCTTGGGTAGATCATAGTTTCTCCATTTGCAAAATGAATAGATTGCTTTCAGGTCTAAATCTGTTATTATATGAAATTAAAATCCATATATTGTATATAATAAAAATGCATATAGATAAATGTTTCCATTTTGTCTGGAAAAATAAAGGACATTAAGAATAGATTTACAGAAGCTATATTTACAAAACAATGAAGAAACTATATTTTCCTACCATGATGCATTTACAAAAATTTTAGTTCAATTCTATTAGATTAATGGAAGGGAAAAGGTATACAAAGTTGCTAAATTGCTCAATAGGGAAGGGTATAAGAATAGATGGAACAGCCTATTTCACACACACACACACACACACACACACACACACACACACACACACACACACCCCAATGAATTTCAAGTATATCCAGAATTTGAGACTATGACTATAAATCTTTGGTAACTGACAGCCATAATGGCAACTCCTTCTAAATTCTAAAAATTCAAATAACAGTATGACAAGTACAATAAATGGGGGACAAAGCTAGTACCAAATAGATGACAAACTACAAAATTATCATATTAGCTCATATTCCAAGTAAAATGTAAATCAACATTTGTACAAACTATTATAAGCATCTGGCATTTTTAGAAAAGGCATCCAACTAAAGTTAATGTAATTAATGGAAATGTCAGCCTTTGGAAGAAAAATTCTCTCTGAACTCTTAAGTACTTCCAAAGTTCTGCCTGACAGGTTTGAGTTGCTTTTGGCTATAAATCAAACAAGTTTTTAGCTTTTGGGGCACTTTTAATCTTTCACCAACATATTTATTTATAAATACATTAAGTGCAAATTTTGAACAATTTAATAGAAAGTTTAATTTATAATGAAGTAATGCATATTTTTATTGCTAGTACATGGATCTAAAGATCGAATCCATGATTTCTGAGTTCTAAAATATTAGTTATAGCCTTGCACATAAAAGGCACCTAATAAATATTTATTCAATTTAATTTTTAATTGAAGTTTTGTTGAAATTAGTCTTTTTCAATGCAGTTCAAACTAAGGTGACATCATTAAACTTACCCTTTAATCAGTTATCAAAAAATATTTAACAAAAAGTTGAGTGTCAGAGAATAGACACATAGTATGAGAATTAAAATAAAGAAAGGAAGTGCAAAATCTCAAGTCAGGGTAGAACAAGGGGAAGAAAAGAGGACTTTTGGAACTAAAACAGACTAAGTTCAATTAGACATTAGCAGTTTTAGGCAAATTTTTTTCACCATTTTTTTTATAAAGAGAAGATTTGAGGATAAAGGAGAAGAGAAAAAAAGTACAAAAGTACTCAAGATGTAGGGAATTAGTAGTCAATAATCATAATCTTTAAAAATGGGATTTATTCACAATAAAATTGAAGTGAATAATAGAATGGATTTGAAAACAAAAATCTAACAGTTTATTGTTTACAAAAAACAATGTAAAGTTTCACACAGTTAAAATAAGACATTAAAGCAAAATATGGTTCAAGTAACATAAAAAAAAAAAAAAAAAAACCCAGGGTAGTAATAACAATCTCAAATTCAAAGAAAGACATATAATAAAGTAATAAACAAGGAAGTTTTGTTGCTTTAAGATAACATCAAAATCAATTTTACATATGTTTATATGTATATGTGTGTGTATCTTTATGAAATGGGAGAAGAGATGAGGGAATATGTATTCATTTTATATGTGGTTATAGATATGTATGCCAAGTAGCTTAAGTGAGAGAAACTCAACATACCTCATTTCAGATCTAGATAAATCTAATAAAAAAGATTAGTACTGAAGAAATTAAAGTCAGAAAAGACTTGAGGAAACAATAGAAATGGTAGATGTTTGATAGTTTACTGAGTAGGAACGGAAGAGCTTCAATATATCATATGGGCATGGAATCTTTGCAAAATTGATCAGTTATTAAATCATTAAAAACCTCACAAACAAGTACAGGAAGAAAAAATGTTAAACACATTTTATTGACCAAAATGCAATAAAAATGATGTTCAATAAACAAGCTTTTAAGAAAGACCTAAAAATTAATTGTAGACTAAATAACTTAATCCTTTTAAAAAAAATAGTGGGTCAAAAACAAATAATGGAAACAATAGAAAGTTTGTATCAAAGAAAATGACAATAATGAAACAACATACCAAAACCTACCGAATACAGCTGAAACAATCCTTAAGAGAAAGTATATTCTTCTAAATGTTTTCATCATCAAGGAAGAGAGAGAAAGAGACAGAGGATCAGAGAGAAAAAGACACAGAGAAAGAGAGACAAAGAGAGATACAGAGACAGAGAGAAGTCAATGAAATAAAAAGGCAATAAATAAATTATGAAACTTAAATGCCAAAATAGACACTCTGAAAATTTAAACAGATATTATCAAAACTAAAAGCAATCACTGAACCAATAAATCAAACTGGAAAGTGAGATGTTTTATTATTTATATACTAAAAAGATATTCCAATTTAAAAGAAAGAAAAAAATCAAAATATTTTTCAATCAGGATTGAAAAAATTAAATTACAAAAATTGAATATGAAATAAATGAAATAATTAGAAATCATTTTGCCCAATTAATCTATAGTTAATCTCATTTATCTATATTGAGAAGAAGAAGACAAGTGGTTAAATTAATAAATTGTGTTATTGACAGATTTGAGCTTAGGTCTTAATAACTCCAAATCTTACACTATCACCCATCATATCACTTAGTTGTCTAATCACTCAATTTCACCTTCCAATCGAACAGCAGGGGCCTGAAAGATGTCCTTATGACCCTAGAATGAGAAAATACTCAGTGATGGACCACAGAAATCAGAGTGCTATAGCACTAACACCAGTCACGGAAAGTTCCTACAATACAGTTCCTGTAACCTTAGAGGAGAAATCATAAATTATGCCTAGGGCCCAGAATAAGGCTTCAATATTATCCTGACCCAAAGAGGAAAATGCAAGTTCTGACCCCTTCAAAGAACTGATATGAGCAAGTAGTAAAGTTGCTCTGAACCTGTTGAAATTTTTACATTTTTAAATAGTTTATTTTTTATGAAGTACATATAAAATATTTTAACATTCACTTTTTTAAACTTGAATTTCAAATTCAATTTCTCTATCTCCTCTCTCTTCCCTGAGATGATAAACAATCTGATATAGATTATACAATTGTAATCATGCAAAACATATTCCATGTTGGTCAGTTTATGAGAGGAAGAAACAAAAAAAGAAAGAGCAAGAAGAGTGAGAGGGGAAGGAGGGAAGAAAAAAATGAAAAATTGTTTTGGTCTGCATTCAGACTTCATCAATTCTTTATGTGGAGGCAGATGATATTTTTCATCTTGAGTCCTTTGGGATTATCAAAGATCTTTGTATTGCTGGGAAGAGTTAAGTCTATCGTAATTAATCATATACAATATTCTAGTTTTGCTCACTTTACTCTGTATCAGTTCATATAAGTCTTTCCAAGGTTTTCTTCTGAAATTATCTGTTTGTCATTTCTTATAGCATATTAATCTTCCATTAAAAATCATATACCACACCTTGTTCATCCATTCCTCAATTGATAAGTATTTCCTCAATTTCTAATTCTTTTACCTGTGTGCTGTAATTCTAGCAAGATTACAAACCGAAGCTCCACCAGGAGTAAGGTTCAACTTTGTTGGCTAGACCCAATGCAGGATCTAGAGCCTAGAAAGCTCAGGAGGTCAGTGATCATAACATGTCTTTCATCAGACTATTTTTAACTGAAATTGGTACAAAATTATATGTATATACAAATAAAAACATACATGCATACATATATACATATATAAACATTATAGACTAAAGAAAGAATTTTTCTCAAAACATGATTATTTCAATAATTGTATAAAAAGATTATGACAAAATACAACCACCATTTCTGTTTAAAAAAATACTAGAAAAGATACAAATAAATGGATCTATTCTTAACATTGTAAATAGAATTTAGCAAAAATATAAGCATTTTATGTAATGGGGATAAAAAATAGCTCTTTTCCAATAAGATCATAACTAACACAAGAATGACCATTGTCACTATTATTATCTAGCTAAGATAAAAAAAAGAAATTGAGAGAACAACCATAAACAAAAAAACAAAAAAAAACATAAACATAAAAACAAAACTACTGCTGTTTATAGAGAATATTATAGGATATTAAAAGAGCCATAGAGAGGCAACTAAAATTAATTGAATCAATTAATTACTTCAATAAAGTTGCAGGATATAAAATAAATCCTCATAAATCATCAACACATGTATATTACTAAAAGAACTAAATAAGAACAGATACAAAGAGAAATAATATTCAAAATAAGCATAAAATAATTAGAACTATGTCTAACAAGATACATAAAAAAAACTACAAAATATATTTAGAAAAATAGAGGCCCAAATAATTTGAGAAATAGAAATTGATGATGGATAGCAAAGACAATATAATAAAAAATTAAAATATTATCTAATACTACCTATTATTCTACTTCTTCTATTTATTGCCATACTAATCAAAATACCAAAAATATTATTTTATACACCTAGGAAAAAATGATAACAAAATTCATGTGAAAAAACAAAATTCACTGAGTTTCACACCAGTGCCCCAAAGAATTACTTTTTTAAACTATTAAATAGAAAAAGGTCCTATAAGTACAAAAAAAATATTAATAGTCCCAATTTTTTTTGTAGTAGCAAAGAATTATAAACTAAGAGACTTTCATCGATTAACGAATGATTAAACAAATTATGGTATATAAATGTAATGGAATTCTATTGTGCTGTTTAAAAAAATTTGAAAGGGACAATTTCAGAGAAATTTAGGAAGACATATGAAATAATGCAGTGTAAAGTGAGAAGGAAAAGACCAATTTATAGTATACTAATATCATTGTAAACATGAACAATTTTGAAAGATTTAAAAATTCTTATCCAGGAGGCAGAATCAATATGATACAGCATAAAAAGCAGTAAAGCCAGAGCTTTCCTCCACAAAACTCCTCTATAGAGAATAGGAAAATGCATCAGAATGAATTCTGATGGGGAAATCCAAAAAAAAAGTCACAGTGAACAAAGAGATCTACAGACACTGGGATTAGATCAGTTCAGGAGTATGCTATATATTAAATAATCCAATGCCCAGAGAAAGCCTGAGAACCAAAGTAAGAGGTCACAGACCCATAGCAATACATTTTCATAGGGATGCCAACTTTTCCACTACCCAGGCCTGGGGTCCAGATCCAAATGAGCCATGGTTGATTTCTCCATTTTGAGAGGCTCTAGACTGTGAAGGTAGTTTAGAAACAAGCAGCAGCTGTGTAGCTGGGACTCTAGGAGTAGATCAGGGTCTCTATTTCAATATCTAGCCCAATTTGCAGTAGAATAAGAAGGGAGAAACAGCCAAACCACAGGAGAGCCTACAATTCTGTCACTCTGAATTAACTAATATTCTCCTAATAGAAGCTTACTCCAACAGTATTCTGATTTTGTTCAGACTAAACCCAAATCAGGAATTTGCAAAGATCAGAATGTTGCATGATGGGAAGTGAGAGAGCAGCAAACAGACTTTGCCTTGGATGAGACCATTTGGGGAATACTGAAAACTTTCAAGTTCCCAACTTGTCCCTTAGTTCCTAGAATTACAACATATTCAGTTCTCCCAGAAACAAGACAAAGACAATAACAAGACCAGCCCAGACATCCTTTTCAAAAGGAGTCCAATCCTAACATCAAGTCCAAACTAAGGAAATAGCCTGGAGTATTGAGCAAACAAACAGAAAAGAAAATCACAGCCAAGAAAACAGCCACATGATAAATGCAGCAATGTAAGTAGAAAGAACTATATGCTCCAAGAAATAAAGAGTGAATATATAAATGTATAAAAAATGTTAGCTATCTTTCTCTGATGTGTCAGTTAGAAGGAATACCAATCTATCCAGGGGTTCTCAAACTACAGCCTGAGGGCCAGATGCAGCCACTGAGGGGGGTTATGGCAAATGGGCTGGAGGTGGAGACAAGAATGTGAGGTTTTGTTTTTACTGTAGTCCGGCCCTCCAACTGTCTGAGGGACAGTGAACTGGCCCCCTATTTAAAAAGTTTGAGGACCACTGAATTCTATACTTTTATTTAAGACATTGAAAAAATGTTTTGCATACAACCCTGAAACTGTATTTTTGGAGATTTCTTTCTGGCATCAAGCTATTAATAAGTATTTCTTGAGTATGGACTTCTGGTTTTGAATCCATATGATTTTATCATCAAATCCATATTCCTCTTTTCTTCACATTAAATTATGAGGTTCTACAGCAAAAGCTTAGATAAAATCTAAATAATCTAAATATAATCTAATCTAAATAATTAACCTAATTCCCTTTGTCTACTACTTTTTAGCAATCTTGATCAAAAATAAATAAAAGGAAATAAGAATAGTCTGGCATGACCTATTCTTAAAGCCTTGCTGGCTCGTTGTAATTACTACTTCCTTTTATGGTTCACCAACCATCTCTTTAATTATCTGTTTTAATTATCCCCTTTTTGAAAATGTGAACAGTATTTGGCCTTCTCCACTCTTGTGATACTTCTCATTTCTCCATAATATTTCAAAATCTCTGATAGGGGCAGGTCACAAAGATGTAGTTCTTCTGGGTCAGGTGTTTTGAATTCATTTGGGACAACTAGGTGTTCTCTTACCAACTCCTTACTTATCTGGCACACATTCCTTTTCTTTCCTTTTTATTTGTTTATTTACAATGTACAGATTATTTTCCTTGGCAGAGAAAACACAAAAAATAATTTAACAGCTATTCATTCCTTTATTGTCAATAATGATCTTCCTTATACTCACCAGCCTAAGTTCTATTCTTTCTTTGATCTTATTTTGTCTCTCAATAGAAATAAGGAAAAAAAAGAAAAGAAAAGAAAAGAAAAGAAAGATCCTAGGTTTTCATATCTTCCTTGTTCAGGGATTTTCTCAGAACATACTTCCTGCCAGAAGTCATCATTTTTGGACTAGTTAAAAAGCTTGTGGATTCTATTAAGTCTATTTGGCCTTGAGTAATGAAGTTTAGTGGTATCAATAAGTTGTGATATAGCTTTTTCATCTTTCTTCCCATTAACCAAGTTGAGGACACTCAGTTTTGCATCTGCAATACACCCCCTAAAATATTTACATTTTCTTTCTCTCATTCTTCTAGAGCAAGAATGACTCTTACTGAGCAGCAGGCAGAGACATTCATAAGCCAAAATACTCTACTTGTAAGGAAAACCTTGTTTGTTGCTTCCAACAATAATACAGATGATATAACACTTTCATTCTTCACCTAGAACATGAGGAGAAATTTCAGTAGATCCTAAAAGAAGGCTGTAATGCTAGAGAAACTGAGGCAAGATAGAGCTTAGAGCGGATTTAATAATGGATCTATGGTTTGGTCCCAGGGCTGAATGAGACTATAGGTCTCCAAGAATCCAGCAAACAATGTGCCCTATATAAGGGGGCAGCTAGGTGGTGCAGTGGATAGAGGATAGCCCTGAATTCAGGAGGACCTGAGTTCAAATCTTATCTCAGACACTTAACACTTCCTAACTGTGTGACCCTGGGCAAGTCACTTAACCCCAGCCTCAGGGGAAAAAAAAAAAAATGACCTCTATATACATGGCTCAGACTCAGGGAGTAGAGTGAGGCAGGGGCAGAGTCAAGGTGCTGAGAGCTGGAGATGGACTCTGACAGGGTGGGGTGAGCTTCCTGAGATGGGGAGAGGTATCTTGATAAGATGTTATCTGACATTCTGATAACTTGGGGTGGGGAGAGACATTCTGATATTCTAAAACATAAGATCTTTTATCCTTATCAAATATTCTGATAAAGAAGGAGGGGAGGGTTTGCAAGACTGAGCTTTGAGCTGATAATTACAGACTAAAGCAGAGAAACTAAGTCAGGACTGGATCAGGATAATTAGGAAAATTGATTCCGGACAATAAAAGAGAACTGTAACATAACAGGGTCCTATAATTAGCATCTGATGATCCCCCTTTTTTTGAACCAAAAGCATAGATGCATTTCTTTGAAGAATCAGCAATCCCAGAAGAAGGAGAAAGAATCAACAAAAGGTTTTGAACTTTTGGCTAAAAGAATAAAGGAGGCCAAAGGAAAACAATACAAACTGATTAATAAAAATATAGACAATCTTATCATGCCTCTAAATATAAATGTATTAAAAATAAGTAACTATGGTTAATTTTTAAAATTAGAGTTTTTTTAAGGAAAAATGTGATTGATACTTTAAAAATTAAGATGACAAATCTGTAAGGCAACTATTGTGATTTTTAGAACTCCCTTTTATCATTTTTAATTTTTTTAAAGTTTGCCATTCATCAGCTTATGAAAAGCTATGCGTATCCTTCTGAGATGTGACTAGCTTGAACTATGTCTTTATTTGTGGTTGTATAGGAAGCAAGGGGCAGCTGCAATATTTTTATTTGATGCCAGTCATTAGAAACTATTGTAAAAAAGGCAAGAACTTCAGGTAATATTGTTTATTTTATTGTTGATTTTAATTTTCTTTTTCATTCATCTATTATATATTGATTTATGCCAGCATATTTCACAAAGCACAGTTTTTTGTTTTTTTTTTAAATCATTTGGTATAATTTTCCACCTACAGGAAATTATACACTAGGCCTGAAGTCAGGAAGATTTAATCTTCCTGAATTCAAATCTGACTCCAAAATATTTACTAGTTGTGCAACTTTTAGAAAGTCACTTAACCCTGCTTGGCTCAGTTTCCTTATCTGTAAAATTAGCTGGAGAAGGAAGTAGCAAATCACTTCAGTATCTTTGCCAAGAAAATGCCAAATGGGATCACAAAGAGTCAGGCACAATAGAAACATCAGAAGAATGACCACACAGATTTTTAAAGAATGATACACAAAAAAGATACTCTATTTACCTCAGTTCCTGTCTTCATGTATTTGGAACCAAATCATCACACATTAAGGAATCAAAGCATATTGCCATGAGAGCCACCCTATTAAGAGTACACACACACACCATGCTCTTCCATATACTTGCTAGCATTTTTCTTGTAAGGTGACTAATGTAGAAATAAATGCCAGTTAAAGGAAGGAGCTGACTGAAATTAAAGCTTTTTTGTGTTGGTTAAGAATTGAAAATCAAAGAGATATTAGGGAATATGTAAACAAGCTGTGGTATATTATTCTAATGGAATATTATTGTGCTATAAGAAATGATGAGCAGGATGACTTCAGAAACATATGAAAAGATTTGCCTAGTGAAATGAGCAAGACCAGGAAAATGGTATAAACAGTAATAACAATATTGTTCGATTAAAAAATTGTGAATAATTTAGCTATTCTCAGCAATACAATGATTTAAGACAATTCCAAAGGACTAATGATGAAGCATACTATCTACTTCCAGAGTAAGAACTGATGTTGATTGAATACAGACTGAGCATATTATTTTTCACTTTCATTTTTTCTTTTATTCAAGTCTTATACAAAATGATAACATGGAAATACTTTACATAATTGCACATGTATGATCTACATCTGATTGCTTGCCATTTCAGGGGAAAAGAGAAAATGAGAATTTGGAACTGAAAACTTTAAGTAAAAATGTTTAAAAATTTGAAAAAAGACAAAAAAGTAAAACTTCATTTTATTAATAGAGAACCATCTCAAGGATGTGAGCTATTTTATTGTTATTCACACTGATTAAAAGACTACAGAGCACCTTCAGATTGTTCAACAGTTCAATCAGCTATGATGGACATTATTTTTCAATAGGTTCAACTTCATTCTGTCTTCACAAACATTGCAATCTTCAAGCAGGTGCTCTGTCATGTATAACTGCCAGATCAATCTTCTTGGCAGGTCTGTTTGTGCAATCATCAAATCTTAACTAGAGATATTATTAAAGTCAATCTTCATCAACACATGCAAGACACCTTTACCCAGATTTATTTGTTCTCTCTCCTAATGGATATAATGTACTCACTCAAGTAAGCTAAGTTTTTAGATAAATTTCTGTACCTCTCTACCAAACCATATAACCCTCCTAATGAGAGAGTAACAATCTCTACTATAATTTTCTAGTTGCAGACCATGGGGAATTCTCTAAAATGTTAAATACAATCACTCAGATTTTAATGGTTATAGTTATGATATAGCTTCAGTGTTAACAACTGCCACTAATTGTGAATAGATAAGAAAAAAAAAAACAAAAAACATTGTTCAGATGTATTAAGTTAAGTGAGAAAAATCTTACTTCATATTTTATACAAAAATTCAAAGCCATTCATCATGAATTCTTTTTTTTCTCCTCTTAGCTTTAACTTTTGCCTTTTGCCTTTTTCTCCTTCTTTACCCCTATCTCACATGATGAAGTAGTCACTCCTTACCAAGACTAACCCCTCTACCTGATCAAATGATTAGGCTCCATCCTTTCTTTACCAACAGATCGTCATCTCTATAATTCCAAATCTTCCACTTATTTTCAATCTCTCCATTTTTACTAGTTCAATTCCTATTGCCTACAAATATATCTATGTCTCCCCTGTACCGAAAAACTCTCTTGGCCTTTCCATTCTTGATAACAATTATTCTATATCCTTTCTGACTTTTGTTGTTAAATTCCTTCAAAAGGCCATCTGGAATAATTACCTACACTTTCTCTTCTCTCACTCCCTTCTTCAAAGGTTCTCTCCAAAGTTATGATCAAATTAAAGTTTGTCAAATTCAATGGCCTCTTCTCAACTTTCATTCACCTCAATCTTTTTGCAGCTTTTGACACTATTGATCATAATTATTTTCCCTGATATTCTCTTCTCTACATTTTCAGGATATTATTTCTCCTGGTTCTCTATTTGTCTGCTCCCTCTCTGTCTCTTTGCTGAGTCTTCACTCACTCTAATCAAAGGTGTCCCTCAGGGTTCTTTCCTGGCTCCCCTCTTCTTCTCCTTGCATAATACTTCATTTAATGATCTCACAGATTCCTATGGATTTAATTACTGTTTTTATGTTTATGATTCTCAAATATATCTATCCCTCCTCAGTCTGTGTGATGACTTTCAATCTTGCATTTCCAAAACTGCCTTTCACATATCTCAAACTGGATGTCCAATACACATCTTAAGCTCAGTAAGTCCAAAATTGAATTCACTGTGGATATGCTTGCATTTTATTTTCTTGCTTATTTTTTTTTCCTTTTTGATCTGATTTTTCTTGTGTACCATGACAGTTGTGAAAATATACATAGAAGAATTGAACATGTTTGAATATATTGGATTACTTGCCATCTAGGGGATATGGTGGGGGAAGGAAAAGAAAAAAAATTTTTTGGAACACAAGGTTTTGCAAAGGTGAATGTTAAAAATTATCTATGCATATGTTTTAACAACTTTTAAAAAATAAATAAAAAATAAAAATTACATCCAGAAGACTAAATTAGAAGTTTAAAAAATTGAACTCATTATTTTTCTCCCTAAACTCTTCCCAACTTTCCCTTTCTTATTATTATAAAAGGTAACACCATCCTATCAGTCCTTCAGGTTCACAATCTAGGAAGCATCTTCAATTCCCCAATATCTTTCACCCTCATTCCAATCCAAGCTGTTAGCAAGGCTTGTTTATTTTACCCATGCAATATGTCTCAAATGTACCCCCCCTCTTTTCTGATACACCACTGCAATAGGATTTTATCACTTCACATCTGGACTAATTAAATAGTTTGCTAATGTGTAACGAGCTGTCGTCTCTAGAAGCTGCCGGATTACTCTCTGGGAAGAGATCTGCTGTGTCTACTCAAATCTCGCAGACAGATTCTTCTTCCTGTAGCGAACCGTTGTCTCCAGGCAGTTGCTGTTAACTCTTGTCCTTAGAAGTGACTTCCCTTCCTGCAGAGAGCCCCGTCAGGCCTGATGTAATGCAGAGACCCTCTTCTTGAATCCTGGCTCTGAATCTCCTCCAGCTCTTATCCTTCTCCAGGCCGATCTGCTCTCTGCGCCCAGTGCTGTCTCTTTTTATCCTCCCAGAGAATGGGCGTGGGATAATGCAAGGGCTTCTGGGAAGAACCACCCCAGCCAATGAGCTTGCCCCCTCTATCAAGTCAACCTGAGTTCTCACCTTGTAATTGTCCAGAAAACCTGAATTCTCACCTTGTCACCATCCAGACAACCTGAGTTCTCACTTAGTAATCCTAACATCTCCCCCTTTCTTTTGATTTAGAACATAGGACAGTCATGACCTTGAAACATAAATCCATCAATATGGGAAGTATTACAGATAATTACATAAATGACCTTGAAACATAAATCCATCAATATGGGAAGTATTACAGATAATTACATGAATTACGTAAGCACATAGTAACATAGTAACATAACACATGCTAGAAGTATATAACATAATCATAAATTGAAAATTTATAAATGTCCATAAGTCCATTGTCCATTAGTCTCATCTTGTGTGAGGAAGTCCAATGATTCCTGCTGGTTTTTAAAGTTCTTTAACAGTCTTCTTATTATCCATGCTCTTTCAGTGTCAGATGTTTCTTAGATCTTCTCCTTTATTTTGAGATCTTTCTCTTTTTCTGTCTCTCTCTGATGGACAAGGCGAATATGACTCGTTGGCACCCATCTGATTCCTTCTCCTGCTGAAGAAATACAAGCAAACCCTCTCTCCCAGGCAGTTAACCGCTTTCTAAATCTCTTCTCATCATCTGACAATTACATTGGAGTTGTTTGCACTGGGCACAGCCCTGTTGGTTTAAAAGGCCTGTATTCTCCCCAAGTGTAATCCATTTTTGCAATCTGATTGCCTTTTGACTGATTGATCGTGTCTTAAAATTCTCTGGATGTAACCTCGGCTGCCATCATGCCCCACTTGGGGGGCTGAAGCTGGGCCCCACCTGTCATTTCCCTGTGTCAATCTACATTCGGAGGCCCAGTGGAGGCCCTTGTGACATTTTGGACATGGAGTTTTAGGTCTTCTCTCACCCTGTCTTCTCACTGTATCTCCATATCTACACTGAGCTCTTAGATGCCCAATTTTTCCACATTGAAAACATCGCCGAGTTTCTCTAGAAGGCCCTTGCCATGAGGGACCCTGTCTTTCCACATTCATCATTGTCCGGGTGTAAAAAGCATTTGTTCCCACTGTAGCACAGCGTCTTATGATCTCCTCTAAAGGAGCATCTTTGTCTAATCCCCATATAATTCTTTTGCAAATCTCATTGGCATTTTCCTTAGCCAGATGTCTGGTCATTATTTCTGTAGCTGAATTTTCTCCAATAGTTCTTTTGACAGCAGTTTGCAAACGTCCCACAAAATCTGCAAAAGGTTCATTGGGACCTTGCTGTATTTTAGTGAAAGCCTCTCCACGATCTTTCTGTCCAGGAAGGACACCCCAAGCTTTTATTGCAGCCTTAGCAATTTGCTCATATATTGTCATGGTATAATTAATCTGTTCCGAATTCTCTCCATACTGACCTTCACCAGCTAAGTGCTCAAAAGTGAATTGTGTGTTAACTCCTATTTCCAAATTGCATCTGACTTGAATTTTACATAATTCATGAAATTCCGCAAGCCATAATAAATTTTCTCCAGGTTCCAGACATGTCCTTGCTATGGATTTCCAATCATTCGGGGTTAGGACTTCATAAGACAAACCATCTAGTAACATTTTGACATAAGCTGATGTAGCCCCATAAAGGGTACAACCTTTTTTCAAATCCTTAATTTTATTCAAATCTAAAGGTGCATATCTTCTCCTTTTTTTACCTACAGAGTCAGTATTTTCAATCACAGGATATGCATGTATAAAATCACTTATATCCTGTCCTTCTCTCTTAGCTTTAACCAATGCTTTTTCTAATCTTGTCATAGGCTTAGGCTGCTTCACAGGCAATTCTGTTTGTGTTTCTGCCTCTTCCTCTCCTCCTTCTTGCTCCACCCATGAAGGGTTAATTGAGGGAGGAGATGGGAGGTGCTCCTGTTGCTCAGAATTGTACTTAACTTCATTGTTATCTGATTCATCCTTTTCACCTAGTTTAGTTGACACTTCCCCATTTTGCTCCTTCATCTCTTCCTTTAGAATAACATTGTTTAAAGCCAATTGGATTACATTGTATATATGAATTGTATCTTTGGAAATTGAGTTTGGCCTGGAATTGTAGTGTTCACCTAATTGCTTTCCTACTAATTCCCATTCATCTGGATCCAATTCTTCTTCCAGAGAAAAAGAAGGACATATAACCTTCACAGTTCTTAAAAGTTCAGTAATCTCCTCTAAAATTATAATCAATCCTTGGCTTTTCATAACCTTGATGATGCTCTCTAAACATTTTCCTTGAACAGAAGGTGTTTGCCCCATTTCAGCTATAAGAGATTCCTGGTTTAGTCCTTAACAAGTTCCTTATTTATCTATTAGCACACTCACTTAATCTTTAACAAAGTTTCCTCGTTACTCACGGTTCTGGGTCAGAGAGACTGAGATCTGGATGGGAGGCTTTTCCACTGGAATCAGGACCGTGTCTGTCCCTGTTCGGGCGCCAAATTGCGAAGGTCTGGTCTAGCTCCTTTTGTCAGGATAAGCAAAAGTCCTTGCCCCACGTGTGGACGCCAAGTGTAACGAGCTGTCGTCTCTAGAAGCTGCCGGATTACTCTCTGGGAAGAGATCTGCTGTGTCTACTCAAATCTCGCAGACAGATTCTTCTTCCTGTAGCGAACCGTTGTCTCCAGGCAGTTGCTGTTAACTCTTGTCCTTAGAAGTGACTTCCCTTCCTGCAGAGAGCCCCGTCAGGCCTGATGTAATGCAGAGACCCTCTTCTTGAATCCTGGCTCTGAATCTCCTCCAGCTCTTATCCTTCTCCAGGCCGATCTGCTCTCTGCGCCCAGTGCTGTCTCTTTTTATCCTCCCAGAGAATGGGCGTGGGATAATGCAAGGGCTTCTGGGAAGAACCACCCCAGCCAATGAGCTTGCCCCCTCTATCAAGTCAACCTGAGTTCTCACCTTGTAATTGTCCAGAAAACCTGAATTCTCACCTTGTCACCATCCAGACAACCTGAGTTCTCACTTAGTAATCCTAACACTAATGAATCTTCCTGCCTTAAATCTCTCCCTACTTCAATACATCCTCCATTCAATGACTAAAAAATGATTTTTTTCCTAAAAAGGAATTTTTACTCCTATACTCTTACAAAAGAGTATGGTTTTACAGCTGTGTATATAATGTATACATATTTTAAAGGAAGCTTTATTGAGACCTTTTGTTTCTATATCTCAGGCATTTCTGAGTATAGCATCCCCTCTCTCCCACCATCAGCTGTGAACTCTACTTGTAACAGTTAAGTATCAACAGATACAATGACTGAATGTGACAGTATCTGCAACATTCTGTGGGAAAATGGGGGAGGATATGCCTCATTATCTATTCTCCCAGGACAAGATTGATTATTACAGAAACTCAGCTTTTGCTATTCCAGACTTACCTCTAATTTCTTCTACCCATAGTCTGATCCAATGACACTGGCCTTCTGGTTGTTCCACAAACAAGATCCTCCCTTTCTTGGTTCTGAGCATTTTCTCTGGTGATCTCCCATAACTGGAACATTGTCCCTCCTCTGCTGTGAGTATTACTTTCCTAGCTTTTTTTGAGTCTGAATACAATTTTACCTTCTACAGGAAATCTCTCCTAACTCCTTATAATTCCAGCACCTTCCCTCTCTTAATTATCTTTTATTTATTTGACATATAGCTTATTTTATCTATGTTTACATATTGCCTCCCCCATTAGATTGTTAGTCCCTTGTGGGCAGAGATTAGCCTTTGCCACTTTTTATATTTCTAGAACTTGGCACACTATCTGGAACACAGTAGGCACTTAATAAATGCTGATTGATTGATTAGACTAGCAAGAGTATAGACCAGAGGATAGGACATAAAAACAAGCACATAATCCCTAAACTCAGAAATAGTAAAGATCTTTCATCAGTAGCATCCCATGAAATTACTGATTCAAGGTCTAGGTATGAATTCTGAGGAAAATATGGAATTAGAATTTGTGTATAATGAATACACTTCAGTCTGGAGAAAGAATAGAAAATTCTGCCCCATTCATTTCACATGTTGGTAAAGAGAATGGTGGTGAGGTGGGTTGCTTTACAGTCAGAAATAATTGTCAAAAGACCTGAGTTTAGCGTGTACAGGTTGAATCAAATATTTCAATTAACATTCCTTAAAGTATTTCATCTCCTTTTCTTATTTTAATTCTCCTGGTTTAATGTCTGCTTCTGAAACCAGTTTCCTGCTCATCTCAATTATTTTTTAATTATTATTTCAACATTTTGTTGAAATTTAATACAAACTTGGACTGGTTTTCCATTTAGACTCTATTTCTTATACTTATAGATGTGGGTTTTAAATATCCAGACATTTAAAGAATTCTTTCTTTTTTTGTCCTCTGTCCAAACAAGGGTCCATCTTATTCTACTTTTTTCTTTAAAGGATAAAAAAATAAAAGATGAATGTTTATATAACAAATGGAAGAAATGAAAATAATGGAACATTTTGGGAGAAATGACTGTTCTATATTATAATTTGTGAAATTATAGAGGAGGAAAGTACAAGGGTATCTTAAAATTAGAAGTAAATTTAAGGAAAACTAAGATGAGGGAATCTTTGCAATAAGTTTCTATTATAAAATTCTCACATCTATGACCTATAGGAAACTGAGTCAAATTTATAAGAAGATCCATTACCCAGTTGGTAAATTGTTAAAGGATATAAATAGGAAGTTTTCAAAGGAGAAATTCAAGTTATCAATAGAAATGTGAAAAATGATCTTAACCACTAATAATACCCATACCCAGTTATACTCATAACCAACAGATTGACTAATGGATGGAGGGATTATAGGAAAATAGATAAATTAATTCATTGTGGAGCTATGGATTTGTAGTATTTGTAATTAAGCCAAAAAAGCTACCCTTTGGCCAAGAGACACTTCTGGTAGATCCAAACCTACAAAGTGATCAAAGAAAAGGGATCCATATGAACAAAAGTATTAGAATATTTCTTTTTGTATTGTCAAAGAATTGGAAACTGAAGAGACCTGTCAACTGGAGAATGGCTAACAAATAATAACATATGAACATCATAGAATATTGTTTTACTAAAGAAATAATGAAGAAGGTAGTTTAAAAAAAAATCAATAACCTGAATGGTTAAAAAATATCCACAATCTGGGAAGACTTGCATAAACTGGTGAAAAGTGAAGTGAATAGAAGCAGAAGAACAATTTACACAGTAACAGCAATATTGTAAAGATAATAAACTTTGAAAGACTTAGTAATTTTGATCAATTAAATGACTAACTACAATTACAAAGAACTGATGATCAACTATGCTATCTATGTCCAGACAGAAAGTTGATAGGCTCAGAGAATACAATGAGGTATATTTTCTCTCTTTCTTTTTTTGAACATGACTAATTCAGAAATTTTTTTTGCATGGATATATGTATATATATATGTATATATATATATATATATATATATATATATATATATATATATATATATATATATATATATATATATATATATATATATATATATATATATATATATATATATATATATATAATAAGTTTTGTTTTCTGGCCTTCTCAATGAGAAGGGGAAAAAATAATTGAAAATGAAATAGAATTTTTAAAAGCAACAAAGATTTTCCAGATTTCAAAAGGTTCAAAGAAAATCCATATAGGATTATATGGCTAGATCACTATCACCATATAAACAATATCACCAGGAAAGTCATCATCATGCAGAATGCTTCAACTTCGCCATTCACACCTCAACAGTATTTTAGTTGCTTCTGCCTCTCTGATTGAAGACCTACCAAGTGAGGTAAAAAATACATTCCATAACCTCTCTTTAGAGAGGGGCTAAAAATCCCAGCCAATTCTTCATTGTCATCAACTTCTCTATTTGATTTGGACTCCATCATCTATATCATGCCCCTTACTGGGGTATCTTCTGTCACTCTCCTCCCAAATCTCACCCCCCATTCCAATCTTTTCACTTTCCTTTTGTGTATTGTCTTATTCCATTAGATTATAAATGTCTTGATAAGGATTGTCCTTTTTTTAAAATTTGTAAGCCCACTTAATAATGTTTATCATATTTCCTATCATTTCACATCGTGCATAGCCTAAATTTATTTTTAATAGCTTATTATTTTTTACTTTTCAAGTAATAAGTATTTAAAAAAATTATTCACTTCCTTTTCCCACTTCTACAGAGTAAAGCTGTTAGTTTTTTAATCCCTCAATATACAACTTTCTGATCTATTGAAACAAATTCCTACATTAAAATGGTCTGAAAGTCTTCAGAAATCATCAAAGTGGAGATGGAAAGTTCTCAAAAATAAATAATTTTGAAACAAGAGGAAAGAATTCTGAAGAAAAAGAAAAAAGAAATTGTTTTTAAAGACTACTGTGTATGCAAAGGAAATTTAACTAGCACATATTTAAAAGATACCAACTGAAAATGAAAGTAAAACAAAAATGTATGTAAAATCATTATACATTTTTAAAAGAAATTTTCGCTTTTAAGTCATTTTCAGTTGTATCCAATTCTTTTGTGTTTCCAGTTGGAGTTTTCTTGGCAAAGATACTAGAGTGATTTGCTATTTCATTCTCCAGCTCATTTTATAGATAAGGAAATTGAGGCAAATGGGATTAAGCAATTTGCCCAGGGTTACACAGCTAGTAAATATCTGTAGCTGGATTTGAACTCCAGAAGCTGGCAGATTTGAACTCAAGGAGATAAGCCCTTTGCATTATCTAATTGTGTCACTTAACTACTCATTTTGAAAAATGTCAAGAATACTAAGGAAAAGAATGAATTAAGATTGGTTTAAAAAAATGCTATAAACAAAGGAACGAGGCTTTTATTATCTTCCCCCCAAAAAAAAAATTGTATCAGTGATTTCATTAACATAGCGAGCTCTTAGCAATATAGATAATCACTTTGCAAATTAAAGTACTGAAGTACTAATAGGTAAAATGATTTGGCCAGGGTTACACAGTCAATTTATGTCAAAGATGGGTCATGAATTCAGTTCCTCCTGACTTTAAGGTTTATCCTCTATGATCCATGCTCTTTGTTTCCTTTACCACTGTAAAGATCATCTGGAATTGTACTCAACAATTTCTAAGGTCCCTTCCAATCTGTGATCCTGAGTTAAATTAAGTAAACAAGAACTGGACTAAGATAGGGATGTTTGAGTAGAAAGATAATAGTGAGGGTCAGAATTCAAGAGGAACTATGGTTATTGAAAGTTCATAATGAAAGATAAAAGAGAACAAACTCAGTGATTTAGGTCTGGGTTGTATTTGGGGAAGAAGGAAAAGAGAACAAAAGAGAGATAACATAGATGTCTTATAAGTAGTTCACAATCAATATGTCCAAAACAGAACTCACTTTTTTTTCTACAAACTCTCTATCTTCCTAACATTCTTATATTTTCTATTACCCTTTTCATAATAACTACATAAACAACCTGCTAGTTTCTTCTCTCTCTCTCATTCACCCTCCAATTCCAATCAGTAGCCAAGTTTCTTCAATCCTACCTTTACATCTCTTGCATTCAGTACCTTTCCTCTATTCATATTTCAGTTAAGCTCTGTAAGGTCCGGACTAGCTTTCTGGATGATCTCTGGATGGAGAAGTTAAGACTGTTTTTGTGTTTATTTTAATATATAATAACAAATTGAGAGTAGGCTAGAAAGGAGACAGGTGGTAATGAGTTTTTTTTTTCCACTTTTTTAAATGTCTGAATCTATGAGTACCATGGTAAATGACCAGAAAAAGTGATACAACAAAAAGAAAGGAACTCTGAGTCACAGAAAAAGAATAGATTTTTCTATTTTAATAATTAATATGATCAATATTTCACTTATCTCCTAAAATAAATAAGAAATTAACCATCAAGGAATTAAAAGTTAAAGCTGTTTCTTATGTTTTAAAAAAAGAATAAAGGCAGCAAAATGGCTCACTAAATAAAGTGCTATATCTGGAGTAAGGAAGACCTGAGTTCAAATAGGGCCTCAACTCACTAGATATATGATCTTAAGCACATACATGTTTATCTAATCCCCTTGGGAAGAAAATGGAAAATAGAGGTCACAAGGAATCAGACACTACTGAGCAACAATAATGTATGCTAAAATAACATGGCTTATTCAGCCTTGCTAGTAAATGACGAGATAGCATAACCAGAAAATGAGCTGGTGCAAGTGGATCAAGTGCCAGGTCTGGAGTCAGGAAAACAAGATTTTTCAAATCTAAGCTTCCTAATAATTGTGAAGTACTTAGCACAATGCCTAGCATATAGTAAATGCTACATAAATGTTAGCTGTTATAAAGTATGGAACAGTCATTCAGAGTCAGCATTCTTTTCTGGTCGTAACTTGATCTGTAGCAACAAATAATGCTACTCACCTGTGACAATTGTCTTGTTGATGCATATCTCTCCCCATGAGGAACAAACCCAAAAGATTTGGCCCCTCCCCAGAAAATTTAATCCATTTATCTTTGGAACTACCACTGGAGTAGAGCTGCATAGAATGAATGAATTAATCCTCATTTTAGCCCCCTATATATACTTTTCTCTAGATCTCCAGACTGTATTTATATTTCATCCAGTTATTCACCAGGACACCAGGACCTAGGCAATTTGCATCTTGCTAAATAACCTGATGCCCTCCCCACTCTCCATACACATTTCATCTCTTGCTCAGTAAACAAAAATCAATCAATATTACTATTATTATAAGAAAAGAAATGGTAATCAATTGTTCTAGGGCTCTACTCACAATCTCTATGATTACCTCATTCAGAGCTACCCTTCTTATCATATAGTTACCAGTCCACACGTGTTATATCTCTCTACCAAAATGTAAGCTTCATTAGGGCAGGAATTATCTTTTATTTTATATCCCAGAACCTAGCAGAGTTGTCTGGCACCTACTAGTTGCTTTCTAAGTAATTGATTGATCATTAGTCATGAGAAGTGTTAGTAGGACTGAAGAATAGAACATCATTTGTCAACACATATTTATTAAGTACTTACTGTGCACCAGGCACTCTGCTAAATGCAGCAGAAAGACAAAAAACAGCTCTTCCTTAAAGGAGTTTACATTTTAATAGAAGTAACATGTAAATAACAACATATAAGATATATACAGAGTAGAAGGAAGTCTAGGGGAGGGAGGAAAAGCCTTCTGAAAACAGATGGGATCACTCTTTGAAGATGACATGATGGTGTACTTAGAGAACCCCAGAGACTCTGCTAAAAAGCTATTAGAAATAACTCAGAACTTTAGCAAACTTGCAGGATACAAAATAAATCCACATAAATCCTCAGCATTTTTATACATCACCAACAAAATCCAACAGCAAGAGATACAAAGAGAAATTCCATTCAAAATAATGGTCGCTAGTATAAAATATTTGGGAATATATCTACCAAAGGAAAGTCAGGAATTATATGAGCAAAATTACAAAACACTTGCCATAAAAATAAAGTCAGATTTAAATAATTAGAAAGACATTGAGTGCTCTTGAATAGGCTGAGAGAATGTAATCAAGATGGCGATACTCCCTAAACTAATCTATTTATTTAGTGCTATGCCAATCAGACTCCCAAGAAACTATTTTAATGACCTAGAAAAAATAACAACAAAATTCATATGGAAGAACATAAGGTCGAGAATTTCAAGGGAAGTAATGAAAAAAAAAATTAAATGAAGGTGGTCTAGCTGTACCTGATCTAGAACTATATTATAAAGCAGCAGTCACCAAAACCATTTGGTATTGGCTAAGAAATAGACTAGTTGATCAGTGGAATAGGTTAGGATCACAGGGCAAGATAGTGAATAAAAATAGCAATCTAGTGTTTGACAAACCCAAAGAATCCCAACTTTTGGGGTAAGAATTCATCATTTGACAAAAACTGCTGGGAAAACTGGAAATTAATATGGCAGAAACTAGGCATGGACCCACACTTAACACCACATACTAAGATAAAATCAAAATGGGTCCATGATTTAGGCATAAAGAATGAAATCATAAATAAATTAGAGGAACATGGGATAGTTTACCTCTCAGACTTATGGAGGAGGAAGGAATTTGTGACCAAATAAGAACTAGAGCTCATTATTGATCACAAAATAGAAACTTTTGATTACATCAAATTAAAAAGCTTTTGTACAAATAAAACTAATGCAAACAAGATTAGAAGGGAAGTAACAAATTGGGAAAACATTTTTACAGTTAAAGGTTCTGATAAAGGCCTCATCTCCAAAATATACAGAGAATTGACTCTAATTTATAAGAAATCAAGCCATTCTCCAATTGATAAATGGCCAAAGGATATGAACAGACAATTTTCAGATGATGAAATTGAAACTATTTCCACTCATATGAAAGAGTATTCCAAATCACTATTGATCAGAGAAATGGAAATTAAGATAACTCTGAGATACCACTACACACCTGTCAGATTGACTAAGATCACAGGAACAAATAATGATGGATGTTGGAGGGGATGTGGGAAAACTGGGACACTGATGCATTGTTGGTGGAGTTGTGAAAGAATCCAACCATTCTGGAGAGCAATCTGGAATTATGCCCAAAAAGTTATCAAACTGTGCATACCCTTTGATCCAGCAGTGCTACTACTGGGCTTATATCTCAAGGAAATACTAAAGAAGGGAAAGAGACCTGTATGTGCCAGAATGTTTGTGGCAGCCCTTTTTATAGTGGCTAGAAACTGGAAAATGAATGGATGTCCATCAATTGGAGAATGGTTGGGTAAATTATGGTATATGAATATTATGGAATATTATTGTTCTGTAAGAAATGACCAACAGAATGAATACAGAGAGGCTTGGAGAGACTTACATGAACTGATGCTGAGTGAAATGAGCAGAATTAGGAGATCATTATACACTTCAACAATGATACTGTATGAGGATGTATTCTGATGGAAGTGGATATCTTCAACATAGAGAAGAGCTAATCCAATTCCAATTGATCAGCTACACCCAGAAAAGGAACACTGGGAAATGAGTGTAAACTGTTAGCATTTTTTTGTTTTTCTCCCCAGGTTATTTTTAACTTCTGAATCCAATTCTTCCTTTGCAACAACAACAAAAACAACAAAATTTGCTTCTGCACATATCTATTGTACCTAGGATATACTATAACATATTTAATATGTATGGAAATGCCTGCCATCTAGGGGAGGGGATGGAGGGAAGGAGGGGAAAAATTTGGAACAGAAGGGAGTACAAGGGATAATGTTGTAAAAAAAAAAAAAATTACCTATGCATATGTACTGTCAAAAAATGTTATAATTATAAAATTAATAAAAAAAGAAGAAGATGAAAGTCATGGTCGTTGTTTTTGTGTGCCACCAAAGAGCTTTCAAACATCAAATTTTGTTGAGACATAGAATCAATGAAAAGAAAATTGGAAAGCAGCCAAATGATAAAATTAAAAAAAAAAAAATCATGTTAGGAACAGGGTTCTGCAATGATGAATGCTGAAAGGTAACTGCATGTATTTGAAAAAAAAATAAAACACCACTTTAAAAAAGGAAAAAAAAAATTAAAATTTAACAAAAGAAAATAAAAACATGTTGGGAGCTAACTTCTACAAATATAGGAATGGTAGCCAGAGGAGAATGGAAGGCAAAGAAGTCAGTGCTAATTGACAAATAATAGGAAATAATAAGACCACAGAATTAAAACTGAAAGAAATAATAGAGGCTATTAAAACGGACTCTTTCATGGATACAAATGAAAAAACTAAAGCATATATATATATATATATATATATATATATATATATATATATATATATTTATTTATTTATTTATTTTTTTCCTGAGGCTGGGGTTAAGTGATTTGCCCAGGATCACACAGCTAGGAAGTGTTAAGTGTCTGAGACCAAATTTGAACACAAGTCCTCCTGAATTCAGGTCTGGTGCTCTATCCACTGCGCCACCTACCTGCCACTAAAGCATATATGTTAAGTGACTAGTCCAGGGTCATATAGCTAGATGTGTATGAGGTGGGATTTGAACCAAGATTTCTAACTATTTTGTGCTGCCCAATTGATCAATGATGTCTAATAAAGGAAATTGGAGAGTAAAAAAAAAAAAAAACAAAAACAAACAAACAAAAAAAAACAGATGGGATTTGAATTAAATCTTAAAAGATGACAGGGCAGAGGTGAGGAGGAAAATCATTCTAGGCCTCAGGAACAGCCAGTGTAATGGCACAGAAACAAAAGATGGAATGTCCTCTTTGAGGAGATGAAAGTAGGCTAATATAGCTGGTATTGTACAGATTTTGTGAAATGGACAAAATTTAAGAAGTCTAAAAGGTGGAAAGGGGTTAGGTTATAAAAAATTTTAAATGCTCCATAAAGGAACTTAGATTTGATCATACAAGAAACGTCATTGGAGTTCATTAAGCAAGAGGGTGAACATAGACCTAAGCTTTAGAAAAATCACTTTGGCAAATGAGTCAAAGAGGATGGATTGGAATGGGGAGAGAAGTGTCAGAGACCAGTTAGTAGGTTATTGCTCTAGTCCAGATAAAAGGTGATAAGGACTTAAAACAGGGTGGTGATTGTTAATGGAGAACAGGTGAAATTTATGAGAAATTGTGAAAGTAGAAAGGACAAGATTTGGCAGTGAATTGGACACATCCACATGTGGAGTTAAAAATGAGAAATACAAGCTAACAGAGTACAGAATGAGTATGAACTTTGATGGATTGATGTTAGGACAACTGTAAAATGCTGGATCAGGGTGACTAGTAGAATCATACTATCATTGCAAAATGACTCCCAAATTTTTTCACTTATTTATCCTCAAAAACTATTATCATTTTTCCAATGCCCTGCTAAACATCTTCACCTAAATACCCTGCTGGCACTTCAAATTCTACATATTAAAAAGTAAACCTAAATTATCCCCTCTTAGTCATGGATCTTCAAACTGCATCATCTTTGATTTTTTCCCTTCACTTTTTTTAAAAGCTTTTTTATTTTCAAAACATATACATAGATAATTTTCAACATTCACCCTTGCAAAACCTTGTATTCC
The DNA here is from genome assembly GCF_048593235.1 of Sminthopsis crassicaudata. Taxonomy (NCBI): domain Eukaryota; kingdom Metazoa; phylum Chordata; class Mammalia; order Dasyuromorphia; family Dasyuridae; genus Sminthopsis; species Sminthopsis crassicaudata. Next base: position 503,682,216 of record NC_133619.1, on the reverse strand, counting down.
AAATTTTCCCTCCCTTCCCCATACCCTTCCCTAGACAGCAAGTAATCCAATATATGTTAAATATGTGTGATTCTTCTTTATATATTTCCACAATTAATGTGCAGCTCAAAAAGGAAAAAATTAAAGAAAATACAAACAAACAACAAAAAAGTAAAAATACTATGTTGGGATTCACACTCAGTCCCCACAGTCTGCTCTTTGAGTACAGATGGCTCTCTTTATCACAAGACTATTAGAACTGGCCTGAATAACTTTATTGTTGAAAAGAGTCACGTGCATCAAATTAATCATTGTTTAATCTTGCTATTGCTGTGTACAATGTTCTCCTGGTTCCACTCACTTCACTTAGCATCAGTTCATTTAAATCTCTCCAGGCCTCTCTAAAATCATCCTGCTGATCATTTCTTATAAAATAATAATATTCTATAATATTCATATATCATAACTTATTCCAGCCATTCTTCAAATGGTATGTATCCACTCAGTTCCCAGTTCCTTGTCACTACAAAAAATGCCTGCTACGAACATTTTTGCATATGTGGATCCTTTTCCCTTTTTTATGATCTCTTTGGGAGACACTAGTAGAGTGTCTAGTAGAGACAATGATGGATCAAAGGGTATACACAGTTTGATAGCCCTTTGGTCATAGTTCCATATTGCTCTCCAGAATAGTTGGATCAGTTCACAACTCCACCAACAATGTATCAGTGTCCCAGTTTTCCCATGTTGCCTCCAACATTCATCATTAACATTTACTGTCATCTTAGCCAATCTGAGACTTTTTACCTCTTGTCTATTTCCTCTTCATTCCTTCACATTATTGTGTGAAAATGGCATTCAAAGTCTTCCATAAACAGGCTTCAAGCTATTTTCTAAGACATCTCTCTTATTCAAAGTTACAGCTCAACTGGACCCTCATTTTGATTTGACCTTTTCTTGTTTCTGTGCTTTCGTTCACAATGCTTCAGTGTCTGGAATGGATCCTTGTTCACTGAAGTTTTTTTCTTCCTGTAAAGATCAACTCAGTTGCTACTGCTTTTATGGTCTTTCTTGATTGTTCCCAAAATTTAACTCAAGGCATTGTTCCTTTTAACTTCCCACCATCTAAAAGTGATCTGTCTTCCTCAAATTGCTGACTAAATCACTTCATTGCAGGTATAACATTCTATATTGTTTCTTAGTTATTTGTATGTTTTATCAATCTCATTCAATCTTCAGATTGAATTGAGACTAGATTGTTTTTTTATGTACCTTTATTTTACCATTACTTTCTAATAGAGCCTTTCTTAGAACCATTGTTAAATGTTTGTCTAATTAAAGGGAGAACAGGTTTTAATTGAAATGTGAGTTTTAGCCAAGTTGAACCTGAGGTAGAAATGGTCTATTTGTGTAGAAATTTTCAATACAATTTTCAAGTGAATCCACCCTATTATTATCCAAATTAGGGAAATGAAAAGATAATATAAAAACTAAACCACTGAGGAGTAAGAGAAATAAAAATTAATTTCAATATTGTTTATATACAGTATTCTGAAAATTTAAGTGAAGTTTTAAGCTTTCATATCTATATTTCCATTCTCAAATGTAACTCTAGAACATTAAAGCTAGAAAGTTCCTTAGCCCATGTAGTCTTACTCCCTTGTTTTAGTGTCATGTTAATTACTAATGTAGTAAATGAGCACTGAACTTGTTTACAAGGTCAAGATTCTAATGTTGACTACTAAGAACTTGTGTGAACTTTGGCAAGATACCCTGTTTCCCAATTTATATAGAAAGTTGGACTAGATAATCTCTAAAGTTCCTTTTAGCTTTAATAAGATGTTATTTCCTCAATTTTAAAACGAGGAACCCAGGCTAGATTATCTCTGAGGTCTTGTCCAGCTCCAGATTTAATGATTCTGTTAAAAATAATGGGGGGGAGGTGAAATTAGCTTTTGACAGTGGATCTATGAACTGGTACAACCACTAGAAAACAATATGAAATTATGCTAGAAAAAAGTCACTTCATTTAATGTATCCCCTGACCCATTAATGTATGACAGGAATAAACCAGTCTTTCTCTTTCTTCTCACCTGCCACTTGGCCACCTTGTGAAACAACCTCTCAGGGCCCTAACCATCTTTTGGGAAAGGAGTACAGCCATGTCTCACCTCACTTAAGTTTAGACTCTCTAGCCTATTACCTTTTTCTCCTAATCTGCCAATATACACCTCTCTAACACCCCTCTTCCCCTCCCGCCCACATCCCTGAGTTATTTTTCCATTTTAGGATGTATTACAGAGAGGCTTTATTTAGTAAAATATTCTGTGGTATTATCACATATATATATAATATATAAGTATATAATATACCACATATTTTGTGGTAGTAAAGAACTCAGAAAAAATAGTATGTGCCCACCAATTAGCGAGTGGCCCAACAAACTGCAGGATATAACTTTGTATTTTTATTTTATTCTTTATATAAAACAAAATAAAAGACCAATGTGATCAAATCAGTGCAACTTTTCAAATCGGAATATTATAGAAGATGAATCAAGCAGATCTGTATGGTATTCATTTATAAAACTCCTTGAAGGTAAAAGCAGTTTCTATATCCCCAGAATTTAGCACAGTATCGGAACATATAAAAATTTCATTCATTCAATCAACATTAAGTACAGGTGCTGTGGTAAGTTGTGTGTGTGTGTGTGTGTGAGTGTGTGTGTGTATGGGTGTATGTGTGAGTGTGGTGTGTGGTGTGTGTGGTATGTATGTGTGTGTTTGTGTGGTGTGTGTGTGTGTGAGTGTGTGGTGTGGATGTGGGTGTGTGGTATGTGTGAGTATGTGTGTGGGGTGTGTGTGAGTGTGTGTGTGGTGTGTGTGTGTGTGTGTAGGATGGGTTAGAGGCTTCCTAAGGAAGGTGGGATTTTACTTGAAAATGAAAAGAAACACAGTAAATGCCTTTTTCAATCATCCATGCCCAAAACGTTTTATTTCTTTTGCTTAATTGTTCCACTGAGGACAAGAGTTTTATTTCTTCGATGAGAGCCGCAGGTGTCAGCCCCCGAGTTTTAATAATAATAATAATAATAATAATAATAATAATTATATATATATATATTTAACACTGCCTCCAATCAGTATTTTGTCGGTCTTTTCCCTAGTAGTCAAAGCAGCCCGTGCTCTAAGTGTCGGTCTGTAACACTCTCCGGGGCATTAGTGCGGTATCAGGTGACACGGTAGGCTACAGTGAGCGTTACACGGACACTTCCAGCGTCTAAAATCAAATGACTGGCCCCACATAAGTAGCCAAAACCCACAGCTTTCCTTTTCATTCCACTCCATCCAACAGCTTTTCCTGGGGGAACTGCCCCGGTTCTGACGCAGCCTCTACCACCGACGACGGTTGTGGCTGTTGAGCCCCCGGCCGCAGACGCAGAGCGCGCCGCCACGCTGCCCCACCTCCCCTTCCGCCCCCCGGACCTCTACTGCGCTTGCGCGCGACCGGAAAGTTCGCGAAGGTTCCCGAAGCGGAACCGGCCGTTTCCGGAAACTGACTGTAGCCGGAGAAGTCAGACAGCAGATTGCGGTTGAAGAGTCCCCGCAGCCAGCACTGCGGTCCGGCTTCTGTCAGTTGCTCATCGCGGCAGAGAGAAACATGTCCTTATTGTGCTACAATAGAGGCTGCGGCCAGCGCTTTGATCCTGAAACCAACACGGATGGTAAGGAGCCCATTCCTTCAGTCCCCCGCCGGCGCCTCCCTCTTCACTTTCGTCCCCCTGGTCGGGGCTTTTAGGGTGGCCCAGTCTCCCCTCCCCCATCGGGAAAAGAGAGCTCGCCAGTGAGGATGGCCCGGCCACCCCAGAGCCCAGGCCGGGTTCGCTGATCCCCAGGTCCCTGCAGGATCCGTAGCCATCGGCCATCCTCAGTCCGATTTGACCACTTACCGAGGCCATCGCCCCGGCCCCATCCCGAGCCCCGGAGTCGTGATGCGGCTCCCGCTCTACCTGCACTCCCCGAACCGCCTCCCTTCCTTCTCTCTTCCGCACTAGCCCCTCTGACTCCTCATTCCCCCCTGCTCCCCGCTTCCCGCTCCCAAATAAGGACATTCACAACCCCCGGCCCCACGTGTTTGCCCAGTCACCCGCATCTCTGCTGTTCTCATTTCTACTCTTCTGTCAACTTTACTCTTTCTTACTAAGGAACACTTGGGGACATAATTAAAGAAAACATCATAACCTTTGCTTCCCATCCCAAAGAGTAACATGGGGCCCTATTACTGTTTAGGGGCAGGAAGGGCTTTCCAGTTACGGTGCTCAATGTTCGGAGAGATCTGGTAGACAAGGCAAAAAATCCAGAATTGTATCCTCCCTCTGTTGTAAAACTTTAAAAAATTAATTTACTATATCTCTAAAGATTACTGCAACGCTTGCTGAATTGTCTGCATTGTTCTGGATTTTGTCTGTTATAAAGCGTCAGTTTTGACATTTTCCTTACCCTCCCTCACTTGTGGTAGAATGAGGAGTTCCAGGACCTGTCCAGCTTTTCTAGTCAGCTCTCTAGGCCCCAGTCTCCCTTACATCTGACTCTGAGTGGCGTCTGACTTTTAGGTATGACTACGTACAAAACGTATGGGTACCGCCGGAGGTAGTGTTTTATGTCTTATTTATACATGTTATGGTGTAGAATCACAACTCATTGGAAATAATGGATTTTGGCCCGCTGCCCTTACATTTGTGGCACCTGATGAATATTTGGAGAATGAATGAATGTTGTGAGTTCAGATCGAATACTGTGTTACCTTTAGGAACGTGTGGGAATATGTTTTTAAGAAAAACCAGGTAGAATATGTAAAAAATTTGGGGAAAGTGGCTATTTAGGTTTAGGATAAAAGATTGTTTTTAGATAAAATAGCCTAAAACTTTTAAGATAGAATTGGAGTAAAAAGTAGCCTTTTGTTATAGGGTGTTGAGGAATTGTAAGGATTTTAATAACATCTTGAATTAGTTGTGGAATGGCAAATTTTGCCAACTCTTTAAAATTCTGTGAAATATTTATCTTGAGCCAGAAGTGATTTGATGAAATAAGGACATTTGGAGTAAAGGACTTTTTAGAATAAATGTGACATCTAATCTTTATTATTTTTTTTTTTGCTTAATTTAAATGTGGGAATCATGAGGATGTAGATGTAAAGTATAATTGGGGGAGGAAAAAAAAATAGGATCAAGTAAAAGCTGAGATTATCCTATACCAAGATAGTGAGTAAAACCATGTTTTGATTGCATGGAAGAATATGAATCAACTTGAAAATAGTTTAAGACAAGTTTACATAAAGTAAAAGTTTTTAAACTTTTTTGATTTATAGATTCCTCTGACATTATGGTGAAGTCTATGGACCCCTTCTCAGCAAATATATGTTTAAATGCATTTGGCAAAATGACAAGATTACAAAGGAAAGCATTTATAATGAAATGCAATTATCAAAATATTTTTTAAAGTTCATGGACCCCTGCAGAGAGTAGAGTCATCTTATGTAACAAATAATATTTTTTAAAGAAAAAAGAAAGAGGAAAAAATTAAGCAAGACTGATTACATCAAAAAAGTCTGAAAATATGTGCATTTTCTCACTTCTGTGGACCTCTGCAAAAGAGTGGGTTGGGAGATGCCTTTTCCCATCTCTTCTTTGGGATTATAATTGTTTTTTATAATATCACAACATTATGTTCTTTCCACTTACATTATTATAGGCATTATGCTTGTAGTTAATTGTGTAAATCTTTTCATGTTTCTCTATTCATCAAATTTTATTATATATTCTATAATTTGTTTAGTCATTCCCCCAACTGATGGTCATATACTTTCTTTCAAAGTTGTTTTGTAGCTGTTTTAGTCTTAATGGGGACTTTGTTATCAGTGATCTCCTTGAGGGATTTGTCTAGTAGTGAAATGGCTGGGTAAAAGGAAGTAGACATTTAGCATTTAGTCAGTTAATTTGTACAATTCCAAATTATTTTCTAAAATAGTTAATATTGATCCCAAACTCTGTCAATGCTGTAGAATGTTCCCTCTCTTTCTACAATCCATTTCTAAGATACTGCCCATTCCAATCTTTTGTCATATTTGTCAATTTTTTGATTTTGAGGTGAAACTCAAGGGTTGTTTTGATTAGGACTTCTTTTAGTATTGGTGATTGGGAATACTCCTTCATATTATTGTTAATTGTTTGTGATTCTTTCAAGAATTATTCATGTTCTTTTACCTATTATTTATTGGGAAATGGTTTTTGGTTATATACAAGAAATTGAGTTAGGAGGCTCCTGGACTGAGTGCTGGTCCTGAAGTCTGAGGTCAGATTTGAATTCACAAAAATAAATTTTTTCCATGATGCCTATAAACAAGTCCAGATTTCTCAAAATACTCACTAGACTTTACCATTCCTTTAAGTTATTATTATCTTTTATCTCTTTCCTTTTTCAGCTAAACTCATAGAAAAAAATTTTTTTTCTGTATTTGTTACCTATACTTCATATGCTCTTCTTATGCCTTTTAATTTCTAATCTCACTACTCTTAAGTGCTAAATCTGATTGTCTTTTGTCATTTTTTTTGACCTCTGGGCAACTGATATTGTTGATTCTCTTTTTTTCTGGATACTCTTTTCCTTGGGGTTAACCTTTTTGGATAATTCTGCTTTCTTAGCTCTCCTAGTTTGATCACATCTTCTTGATTTTCTATACTAGCTGGTCATACTCCCAACTATGGTTGCACCATGGCTTAGTCCTTTTCCTCTTATTTCCCTATACTTTCTTGGTGACTCCACCAGTTTTCATTGCTTTATCATCACCATGCAAATGCCACATTTGTATTTCCAGTTCTGTATAAACATCTATATAATAGACATCTTAAATTGAGCTTGTTGAAAGCAGCTTGACATAGTTAACATAAAACTTAACCCTATTCCAAATTGTATTATTAGTGAGAGCATCACCATCCTTCTAGACAACTTTTGAGTTCATTCTATAACTTCACTCTCCCTCATGCAAGTAGTTGCCAAATCTCAGTTTTTCTACCATAGTATGACTCACTCTTCTCTCCTTTCTCTACTCAACAGCTCTTACCTTAGTTCTAACCTTCATCACCTCTTACCTAGACTTTGGTTTAACCTCTTAATTGATCTCCCTGTTTCATACCCCTCCTGCTCTAATTCATCTTCTACATAGCTGGCAAAAGGATTTTCCCAGAGCTCTGGTTGGACCTTGTCACTCTCCTATACAGTGAACTCATTGGGCTCCCTATTACTTTAGAATCAAGTAAACACTTAAGGCTTTCAAAGTTTTTCTTAGTTCCAACTTACTTTTTTGTCATTATACTCACTATAACTTCATCTCTCAAAATCCCTTATTTTCAAGTACTACTTTCTATGTGAAGCCTCTCCTGATTGCCTCAGCAGCAAGTGCCTCTTCTCAGACCCTACTAAAATAACTTTGTAACTAGTTTGAATGTAGTTATATGTTGTCTTTCCTGGCTAGATTGTAAGCTCCTTTAGGGCAAGGATTTTTTGGTGTGTTTTTCTTTGTATTCTCACCATAGTACCTGGTACTTAGAGTTTAATAAATGATTGTTGATTATTAATTGTTTACATCCTTATGCAGTGATTTGTTTCATTCTAATTTTGAAGTCTACCAGAATACTCATTTTTCTTTCATAGAAAGTGTTGTCTTTTTATGCCTTTTTCATTTTATATTTGTGATTGTGATATTTTGAAGCCAAACATAGATTTCTCCCTGTTAAATTTTATCTTCATTGATTTGACCTGTTATTCTAGGCTGACAAGATCTTGGATTCTGATATCACCCAGTATTTTAGATGTCATTATCAGCATTCTGATATTTGTAGATTTATAAGACTCTTGTCATCTCTGCTTTTATAGCAAATATATATAAAACATCCATTATGTGTGCTGAGCTCTGGGCTATGGACTGGTGACAAAAACAAAACAAAACAAAAAAAAAAAAAAAACAGTCCTCAAGGAGTTTTCATTTTAATACCCAAATAATTGATTTAAGAAAAAAAAAAAAAATTGAGCATCATAGTATTAGGGAAACACAAGGGTGACTCCGAAAATTGATACTGGCCTGTTAATGATTACTCTTTGGGTTCAGTCATTCTTGAGTTCTGAATGTATCTATTGGTATCATCTTTAGTTTGCCTGTTCTACATCTTGTCCACAAGGATCAAGTGAGAGATATTAGTGAGTGCCTACCTGTAATCCTAAGTGTAATAAGCTTATAACATGCATTCCCTGAATTTTTAAATTTATAATCCTGTGAAATAAATAAATTAATCTAGATGATCTATTCCTCTTTCCTACAAATTGTATTTGGCTCTTACAGTTTGCTATTTCCTTTCATAGTTGCTAATATTATCTCTATTATAGAATATTTCCAGAAATTGAAGTTAACATCAGAACAGCATTTGCCCTTCAGTGCTAGGACATTTTTCCTGTATGCCATGATCTTTCAAAGATCAGTGACAGCTGCTCAATGCTGACATCTGCCTGTTCTGTCAGAAGCCTGGAATGTAGATGTCCAAGCTTTGTGCCTTAAACAAGTGCTTACAGTTGGATATTATAGCTATCTTCTGATTTACCTCGTGTTTCTCATCATGAACTAATTTTTCTTCTCTCTGCAGAAATTTAGTGAAAATGGGCTGAATTTGCAATTTAGAGAATCTTTAAGTTTGAATCCTGATTCTGCTTTTTACTTCCTATGGAGTCTCAAGAAAGTTATTTAATTTCTGTGGACCTTTCAGCTTCATCTGTAAAATGAAATATTTGGACTAGATAATCTCCAAGGTTCTTTCCTGCATATAATCAATAATCCATTGATCCCTGCTAGTGGAACCAGAAGTAAAAATTAGAATTGAATTTTCTCTTTTCTGTTGTCTGTTTACATCCATCCCAAAGTAGTAGTTACTATGCCTTCTTGGGTCTTCCTCTTGCTTTAACAAAGCTTTAAAAATAAATTTTTTTTTTTTGTTATTTTTAATATTAGCTATGGTGTCCTTTCCTCTTAAGTTTAAGTTGTTTTGCTCTTGATCTTACCTGTTCCACTTCCATGTGTCTTAGCAAAATTATAAACCAAAGTTGATTGATGAATTCCCACTGTATCATTATTGGTCTTTTTAGATGACTTCACTTTTTATTTGTTGAAATTCTTTGTCTTCAAAAATTTCAATCTTGACATCCTCCCATCCTTCTAAGGTTTCTTTGTCCTGTAATTTTTTTTTTTTTTCCTCTTTCTCCTCCTAAATGTTCTTTTAGGGTTAGGGTTAGCTCCCTTCTCCCTCCTCTCCTACCTTTTTTTTTTTTTTTTTTCCCCTGGTTCTTGCATTTCGTTATGTATCTGCATCTTAAATAATATACATTGTTGCTCTGCCCCTATTTCATTCCATTTGAATAATACCATGTTTATAGCTTTCTATAGCCATATTATATTCGTAAGTTACATTTTATCATAATTCAATGATGGTTATGGTTTCCTTACTTTAATATGGCTTTTCTTGCTGGCATTCTTTTTGACTATATCCTGCGAATTATTGGCCTTCCACTGTTTTTCTATGTTGAAGAAATAGATTGTTGTGGAAAGATCACTGGATTTGGAGTCAGAGATCCTTGGTACAAAGTCTGTTTTGCCATGTATAACTTTTGTGCTGTTGAGTAAATTAAAATATGGGCAATTAATGTCCTTACTAGATGTAAATACATACATATATACACACATAATCTTAAAGTTCTTTTAATTGAATTAACAGGACTCTTGAATAAATTTGTTTTTACTATTTCTTCTGCCCTGTTCTTCACCAGGAAGGAACCTATCATTTTTGGTTCAACTTACTTTATTGTTTGTTTGGACAGATCTGCCCAAGTTTCTGAATTTTTACTTGTCATTTCTTAGAAGGCATTAATATTTAGTTACAGTCATGTAACATTCTTTAGCCATTCCCAAATTAAAGGGTATCTATATTGTTTCTATTTATTAGCTACCAATATCCTAATATATGTGGAACCTGTCTAATACACTGGTTGGATTAATTCATAGCTCCATCAGCAGTGATTTGGTGTGCTTCTGTTACCACAAATATCTCAAGCGTTTACTGTTTTGGTCTTTTGATATCCTTGTTGGTCTTAGGGATTTAAAGTGAAACCTAAGTGTTTTAATAATTTGCATTTCTTTTTTCATGATTTGGAACATTTCTTTCATTTGATTGTTGGTAACCTGCATTTCTCTTTTAGTAAATCGCCAGGTCATCGTGTCCTTTGCTGTTCATTTATTTCTGTCAGATCTGATGTTTTGTATGACCCCATTTGCATTTTTATTGATAAAGATACTGAAATGGTTTGCTATTTCCTCCTACTACTTATTTTACAGATAAAGAAACAGACAACCAAGGTTAAGTGAGTGACTTGGCCAGGTCACACAACTGTTAAGTGTCTGAGGCTGGATTTGAACTCAGCACTTTGTGACTATGCAGTGTGTCCTCTATATCTAGTGTCATTTGACCATTTAACTATTGGCTTGTTTTTACATATGTCTCTCTTCAAATATCTTGGATATCAGACCTCTGTCAAACAGGGTACCACAAATTCTTTCAGAATTAGTTGCTTCTCTTACTCTAGAGATATTAATTTTTTTCATGCAAAAAATTTTTTTAGTTTTATGTAATTAAAATTATCTTTTATATTTGACTTTATCCCTTATTTAATTAAGAATTCTTTCCTAGTCAAAAAGATGAAGATTGAAAAAAGATCAAAAGATATGAAGTTTTCGAAGGAATCAGAGCTATCTTCAATCATATGAAAGCATTCTTTAAATAACTATTGATTAGAGAAATGTAGTAAGACAATTCTGAGCGTACCACCTTACCTTTAAAGTTGTTGAGATAATATAGAAAACACAGAGAACAATGGTGAAAAACTGAGCATTAGAGACTTTGTTTAGGAGGCTGTAGGGGAATCCAGAGAAAGAAAACCAGTAGTTAATACAATGATTATCAATTGAAATAGGTAACTTGGGAGGAGGTAGTCAGTAGTGTTTAGTGTTACATGGATTGTTCTTTTGCTTTTTTCTTTTTCTTTTCTTTTTTTTTTTTTTTTTCCTGAGGCATTGGGGTTAAGTGACTTGCTCAGTGTCACACAGCTGGGAAGTGTTAAGTGTCTGAGGACAAATTTGAATTCAGGTCTTCCTAACTTTGGAGCTGGTGCTCTATCCACTGCGCCACCTAGTTGCCCCTAATGGATTATTCTTTAGTGCTAGTTTGAAAAGCAAGCAAGATTTGAAAGATTTTTTTCTTATAATTATGTATAAACATATTTGTATGTGGGGGGGAACATCTATAATACTGCTTTGAACTAGCCAGGATAAATATATTCACTTTAAAAATGAAACAAATTTGGCTTCTGTGGATTACATTGAAGGAAACTAAGATAAATGATAAGTCATCTATTCTTGACCTTAGTAAAATCAAATTCATCAGCTGAATGGCATTCTGGTTTGGAACTTGAGTGGATAAGAAATATAATATAATTTGCTGGCTGTATGCCAAGTTAGCCTCATTTCAGATTTTGACAGTTACTTGACCAACATTCAAGAAAATGTTATTGGTGGGGTTTTATCTAGATTTTAGCAAGGAATTTGTAGGAAAGTTGGTAAGAGTTAGGTTAAATGATAGTATAGCCAAATGGCTTTAGAATTAAATGAGTTAAGAATAGTAATTAAGGGGCAGCTAGGTGGCACAATGGATAAGAGCACTAGTCATGAAGTCAGGAGGACCTGAGTTCAAATGTGGCCTCAGACACTTAACACTTCCTAGGTATGTGACTCTGGGCAAGTCACTTAACCCCAAATGCCTCAGCAAAAAAAAAAAAAAAAAAAGTCAATAATTAAGTTGTCAGCATGGAAGAAAGTCTCTAGTGAATTAGTGAATGCTTCAAGAATTTGTTCTTGATCCTGGAATGTTTTAACTATATCAATGACTTAACTAAAGCAGCAGTATTATTGTTAACAGATTTATAAATCATGTAAAACCATTTAAGAATAGTTAATTTGTTGGATGTTAGAGTATAAAGAACCCCATAGACTTACATAAACTGGTGCTAAGAGAAGTGAATAGAACCAAGAAAACATTATACAGAGCAACAAGATTATGCAAATATCAATTCTGATGGATATGACTCTTTTCATCAATGAGGTGATTCAGGCCAATTCCAATAGACTTGTGATAGAAAGCCATCTGCATCCAGAAAGAGGACCATGGGGACTGAATGTGGATTACAATATAGTTTTTCCACCTTTTTTGATTTTTCATTTCCTTTTTACTCTATTTTTTTTTTCCTGCAGCATGGTAATTGTAGAAATATGTATAGAAGAATTACACATATTTAGTATATATTGGCTTACCTGTCTAAAGGAGGGAAAAAATTTGGAATACAAGGTTTTGCAAGGATGAATGTTGAAAACTATGCATAGATTTTGAAAAGAAAAAGTTTTCTAATAGAAATGGGAGATTTCTTTCTTTTTTTTAAATTAATTTTATAATTATACATTTTTTGACATATATATGCATGAGTAATTTTTTTTTTTATGACATTATCCCTTGTATTCATTTTTCCAGATTTTCCCCTCCCTCCTCTACTCCCTCCCCTAGATGATAGGCAATCTCATACATTTTACATGTGTTACAGTATAACCTAGATATAATATATGTGTGTAAATTCAATTTTCTTGTTGCACGTTAAGTATTGGATTCCAAAGGTATAAGTAACCTGGGTAGATAGACAGTAGTGCTAATATTTTACATTCAATTCCCAGTGTTCCTTCTCTGGGTATAGTTGTTTCTGTCCATCATTGATCAGCTGGAAGTGAGTTGGATCTTCTTTATGTTTAAGATATCCACTTCCATCAGAATACATCTTCATACAGTATTATTGTTGAAGTGTATAGTGATCTTCTGGTTCTGCTCATTTCACTCAGCATCAGTTCATGCAAGTCTCTCCAAGCCTTTCTGAATTTATCCTGCTTGTCATTTCTTACAGAGAAATAATATTCCATAGCCTTCAGATACCATAATTTACCCAACCATTCTTCAATTGATGGACATCCATTCATCTTCCAGTTTCTAGCCACTATGAAAAGAGCTGATACAAACATTTTGGCACACATAGGTCGAAATGGGAGATTTCTGGCAGAGCAACTAAGAGTTGTTTTATTTATTAAAAAATAAAATAAAATTATCTCCATAGAATAATAGAGTAGCTTAGTTGGACTGAATCTAATAGGATGGAAATTAATAGGCTTAACTGTAAAGTCTCATGCTTGGTTCAAGAAGTCAATTTTAGAAGCATGAGGTGAGATAGTTTTTTGAACAAGGGAGGTGATAATCCTGATGGATTATTAACCTGATCACACTATATTTGGAATTTAGGGTTTAATTTTTGTTACTACAGCTAAAGAAAGACAAAACAAGATGAAAGGTCTTAAGATATTACATGTGAAGATTAGATGAAAAGAATCATTTACAAAAGTACTCTTAAATCATTAGTAGACATATGCAAATTAAAATTATTACTGTTCCATCTTGTATCTATTAGATTGGAAAAGAAAGTAAAGTGACCAAAAAAAGAAAAAAGTCAATTACTGAAACAGAAAAAGAACTGACACTCATAGTGTAAGTTGAACTATGAATTGTTCAGTAATTCTGGAAAGCATTTTGGAAGGATCACAATCAACAAGCATTTATTTATTAAGCTTTATATACCAGGTTAGTAGTTAGTGCATACATATACTCACAGAAACCTTGAATTCTGATTGGAGAGATAGCTAATGCATACATGTATGTAATATTTGCAGCATAAATATTAAGTAAATATATGCAAAGTACTTAAGTATAGCAAAGTTTTAGAGGAATAGTACTCTTTACAGGAACATAAAACAAGCTTCATGTAGACATTGGTGCTTGAGTTTGATATTAAAGAGAAATTCTATAAGGTGTAAGTGAGAGTTGAGTTCATTAAAGGAACATAGCAAAGTATGGGTGAAATGTCAGACTCAACAAATAGGTTTAGGTCAGATTATGAGAAACAGTTAACGAATATGGCTAGGCAGTAGGAAGTTGCTAAAGTTGATTGGGTAGGGGCGACTCAGATCTATACTTAAGTGAATTAACTTTAGTAGAAGTAGAGGAATGAACTAGAGGGATGAAAGTTTTTTGGTTTTTTTTTTTGTTTGTTTTGTTTTTTTTTTGTTTTTGTTTTTTTAATGCAGAAAAATTAGGAAGTTGTTGCAGTTATTCAGGCAAGGATAGAGAGCCTTTAAACTAAGGGAGCTGAAGAGAGAGAATGGGTTAGAAACCAAAAATAGACAGCAAAATGCATACTATTTAATCAGATAATAGACATATACTCCAAAGAAATCATAAAAAATATTCAAAGCTGCATTTTGTGTTTTATTAAAGAACTAGGAAAAAAGTGAGTATGCAACAGTTGGGGAATGCTGAATAAAATCTGAAAGTAGTTACGATACTATTGTGCCATAAGAAATGACAAAGGGAAAGAAGTGGATGAACTGATGATTGAAGTGAGCAGAGAATAATTTATGTGATTACACTGATTACATTAATGTAAGGGAAGACAACTTTGTTTGAAAGACAAAAGAATCAGACTTGATAAGACTGATGATGAAGCATGCATTCCATCTCTTGGCAAAAAAGTGATGAACTAGAAGTACAAAATGAGACATTTTATTAGACATGGCCAGTGGATTAATTTGACTTGTTTGAGTGTATTTATTGCAAAACATAATGTTTGGAACTTATATTCACAGCATTTGGCACATAATGAGTACTTTATAAATTTCTAATTGACTGACAAAGGATGGCTTTTATTTGAGGGGTGAAGGTATGTTGAGGTGAATGGAAAAGGTGGATAGTGATGAGTCAAAAAAAAAAGCGTTTCAAGGAAACAGCAAAAAAAAAGAATGTTCAGAAGGAGATATAGACAAGTAGATGAATGTTGATACTATCATATTAGGTTTTCTATTTTCATAGTTTCATATTCAGTCTCTTTTGATATAGAAATGTTTCCTAATATTTAGTTTAATTTTTTTTTTTTTTTGTAATTTTGAGTTACCCTGATTTTTTTAAGGAATTGAATGCATATGGAAAGGGTGATAAGAAAAGGTGATGGTGGTTTTAAAAAATGTTGTCTTTTTGTTTTTGCCAGATTCTTGCACATATCATCCAGGAGTTCCAGTCTTTCATGATGCTTTAAAGGTAGGCATGGTAAAATATAGATATGTGGATGAGTGCAATATACTTTATCTTGTTTTTTTGTTTTTTGTTTTTTTTTAATTGTTTCCTTTCTTAGCAAATAATTGATGACTTGTTTTTTCTGCTTCCTTAATTAGGATCTTTTTTTAAAGGCTTTGATGGAGGCTAAAATAGAAAAGTTTAAAAAAAAATGTCATGCCCATACTTGTGATTCTATTTTATGTTATTTTAACATTTTAACAAGAAAAAATATATATCATTTTAAAAATTCTTCACATAAGCTGAAACATTGTCCTCCCATTTTTCATTGCATCCATACAAAAGCAACCTCTTACTATTGTAGCATATATTTTAAATATATTAAATTTCTTTTTTTTTTTTTTTTTTTTTTTTTTGACAATCAGTAAACATTAAGTATCTACTCTATCAGGCACTGTGCTAAATCTTGTGTTTTGCTTGGTTTCTACTTTTAAGATTATTATGATATCCCTAATCCCCCAGACCTTAGAAGAAGCTCCTCATCAGGAAAGTTATCATCTTGGAGATTGTTTCAACTTTGGAACTCAGACCTCATCTATACCCGCATTTTCTTCTGTTTCTCTAAATAGAAGGCAGAACAAAAACCTCCCATGTAGCCTCTTCAAAAAGGACTCAAAAACCCAACCATCTTACCATGTGCTTTGCTTAGCTGTGAATCTTAACATCACCATTATGTTCCTGAGCAATGGACCCTCTGGGAGTACTTCTACCCCATTCTTTTGTATATCCCTTTCCCCTAATAGATTGTAAACTCAATGAGGGCAATAACTATCTTTTTTTTTTTTTTTTTTTTTTTTTTTTTTTCCTTATTTGTATCCCCAGTGCTTAGCATAGTGCCTAAAATATAGTAAGTACTTAATAATTGGTTTATTATGTCCTTGCTGATAAAGTGCAAAAAATAGTCCCTGATTTCAAGGAGTTAGTGGTCTAATATGGGAGACAATATGCAAACGTTTTTTGCAAGTTTGTTATTTTGGGTTTTTTGGAACAGTTTTGTGGGGTGTGACATGTTTTGTATGTACAGAATCAATTGGAAATAATCAACAGAGGGAGGGCACAAACATTAAGGGGGATGAGGAAAGATTTTCTGTAGAAAATGGGGTTTTAACTGGAATTTGAACTAGAGATATGGAGGGAGAATGTTCTGAGTATGGGGAAAAGCCACTGAAATTGCCCAAAGTTTGGTATATGGTATGTTTTGTTCAGGGATAGCAAGGACAAATATCAGAGTATTTGTAGGGGAAAGTAATAAGATATAAGACGATTGAAAGGGTTGGGAGGTGGGAATTAAGGAAGGGCTTTGAACTGGAAGGTTTTGTTTTTGTTTTTTTTTTTTGAGTAGGAAGATTAAACAAAAGAGAGAGCAAATTAGGCAGGAGGAGAATTTGTAAAGTACTGTCACCTGAATTTCCTTTATTTTTTAAATTATGTCAAGTCAACATTTATTAGGTGCTTTTTCTGTGCCAACAACTGTGCTAAGATCTGGGAATACAAATAAAAGCAGAAAGATAATCTTTTCCCTCAATAATCAGAGAAATGAGGTGAGGGTCTTAGACCAACAATCCCTGTTAAAAATTCATGTCACTTCTTGGCCTACTAAACAGACTTACTCATATTGCTGTATTTGGCTTTCAGAACTACCTATAATCTGGCCCACCCTACCAGTCTGTCTTATACTTATGAAGAAGTATAATTTTGTGGGAGACCATAATGATTCAATTTGATGTGAAACAATTATATCAGGCATCGATCACAGGTTACAAAGATTTGCCATTTGTTGCATGAAATTTATCGTGGACTTAGCCAAATATGTTTAAGCAAAGCAGAATCATAAAGTAATACCCTTCCAAGTTCCAGGATCTTTAAAGTCTCAAGGAAGAGGGAGGAGAAAGGGAAGGGTCTGAAGAGTAGGGAAAGAAGTGTGGGAGGAGTTAGGGAAAGGCCTAGTAGAGGACAAACTCTAGTGACTAGATATGTATAATAAGGTTAAGATAGTCTGGGAAAACTGACTTCCTTTTGTAGGTGATTCTGAATGAGTTCATTTTAGCATTTCCTGACGAGGACAGAATGAGCTGGTTTAGAATTCACATCACTTATATTTCTCCTCGGTACCTTTTCCTTATTGTCTTGTGGCTATATCATGTTTATTTATTTTTTGTAACACATGTTGCTTTCCCCTCCAGGTGACTCATATAAGTTACTGGTTGCTAGGAGATATTGTAGTTGAAACAGTGTTACAGAGATGCAGTTAGTTGCTTAGGAACTAAAATTTATAATAGAAAAGATTAAAATAGGTCTCTATAGAAAGCCGAGAGTAGGCTTTGTCATGGTAAAATCAGTTTTCTCATTCCCTAATACTTCTACTCACTTCCATATCCCTTACCCTGCCCCCCCATATGGAAATATACCTCATGTCTATGCATTCTTCCATTGTAACTATTGATTGTTATAAACTAACCCAAGTAGTTGCTAACTGTGACCCACTGTAGGTGACTCCTCAATTGTAAAATGAGAAAGTTGGAAGAGAAGGCCTTTGAAGGTCCTTTCTTTTTCTAAATATATGAGCCTATGTTTTTGGCTTGACCCCCTAGGGCATAAATTGATGCAATAAATAGAAGTTTCCAAGGAATCATTAGACTTGCTGTCTGGGCAATCTTTTTTAATTTGGTATTCTCCAAAAGAAAAATCCACGGGAAGGATTCTGGGAAGATGATGGAGTAGGTCAGAAAATTTCAAGTTCTCCAGATTTCCTCCACAGTGGTAAATCAAATATTAGGAAAATTAGGTATGATAGATCTTTGGAGAAAACTGAATGGTGATAGAAAGGAGTATACTATCTTCTCAGCAGTTCATGGAACCTATACAAAAATTGACCATATATTAGGACATAAAGATCTCAAAATTAAGTGCAGGAAGGCAGAAATAATAAAGACTTTCTTTTCAGATCACGATGCAATAAAAACTACATTTAACAAAAAGTTAGAGGTAAATAGAGAAAAAGTAATTGGAAACTAAATAATCTCATCTTAAAGAATGATTGGGTGAAACAGCAAATTATAGATACAATTAATAATTTCACTCAAGATAATGACAACAATGAGGCATCATACCAAAATTTGTGGGATGCGGCTAAAGTGGTAATAAGGGGAAGTTTTATATCTTTGGAGGCTTACTTAAAGAAAATAGAGAAAGAGAAGATCAATGAATTGGGCTTGCTACAAGGAATAAATGAACTTTTCCTAAAATAATCAGTAGCATTTATTTAAAACCATCAATAAGCATCATATGTAATGGGGAAAGATTGCAACCATTCCCATTAAGATCAGGGGTGAAACAAAGTTGTCTACTATCACCATTACTATTCAATATTGTATTAGAAATGCTACCTTTGGTAATAAGTGTGGAGAAAGAGATTAAAGGAATTAGAGTAGGTAATGAGGAAGCCAAATTATCATTCTTTGCTGATATGATAATTCTACACCTTTAGCAAAGTTGCAGGATACAAAATAAACCCACATAAATCATCAGAATTCATATATGTCACTAACAAAATCCAACAGTTAGAGTTACAGAGAGAAATTCCATATAAAGTAACTACTGATAGTATAAAATATTTAGGAATCTATGTGCCAAGGGAAAATCAGAAACTATATGAGCAAAACTACAAAACACTTTCCACACAAATTAAGTCTGATCTAATCAATTGGAAAAAATATTAAATGCTCTTGGATAGGGCAAGCAAATATAATAAAGATGGCAATACTACCTAAACTAATCTATTTATTTAGCGCTATACCAATCAGACTCCCAAAAAAATATTTTAATGACCTAGAAAAAGTAACAAAGTTCATATGGAAAAATAAAAGGTCAAGAATTTCAAGGGAATTAATGAAAAAAAAAAATCAAATGAAGGTGACCAGATATAAAATTATATTATAAAGCAGCGATTACCAAAACCATTTGGTATTGGCTAAGAAATAGACTAGATGATCAGTGGAATAGGTTAAGCCCAAAGGATAAAATAATCAATAACTCTAATAACCTAGTGTTTGACAAACCCAAGGATCCCAGCCTTTAAGATAAGAACAATGTTTGATAAAAATTGCTGGGAAAATTGGAAATTAATATGGCAGAAACTAGGCACTGACCTACACTTAACAACGTACACCAAAATCAGATCCAAATGGGTTCATGACCTAGGCATAAAGAATGAGATTAAAATAAATTAGAGGAACATAGGATAGTTTACCTCTCAGAGCTGTGGAAGAGGAATGAATTTATGTCCAAAGAAGAACTAGAGATCATTATTGATCACAAAGTAGAAAACTTTGATTATATCAAACTGAAAAGTTTTTGTACAAACAAAACTAATGCAGATAAGATTAGAAGGGAAGCAATAAACTGGGAAAACATTTTTACAGTCAAGGGTTCAGATAAAGGTCTCATTTACAAAATATATAGATAATTGACTCTATAAGAAATCAAGCCAATCTCCAATTGATAAATGGTCAAAGGATATAAACAGACAATTCTCGGATAAAGAAATTGAAACTATTTCTAGTCATGTGAAAAGATGCTCCAAATCATTATTAATCAGAGAAATGCAAATTAAGACAACTCAGATACCACTACACACCTGTCAGATTGGCTAGAATGACAGGGAAAGGTAATGCATAATGTTGGAGGGGATGTGGGAAAACAGGGACACTGATACCTTGTTGGTGGAATTGTGAATACATCCAGCCATTCTGGAAAGCAATTTGGAACTAAGCTCAAAAAGTTATCAAACTGTGCATATCCTTTGACCCAGCAATGTTACTACTGGGTTGGTATCCCAAAGAGATCTTAAAGTAGGGAAAGGGACCTGTTTGTGCAAGAATGTTTGTGGCAGCCCTCTTTGTGGTGGCCAGAAACTGGAAACTATGTGGATGCCCATCAATTGGAGGTTGGCTGAATAAATTGTGGTATATGAATATTATGGAATATTATTGTTCTGTAAGAAATGCCCCACAGGATGATTTCAGAAAGGCCTGGAGAGACTTACATGAACTGATGCTGAGTGAAATGAGAACTAGGAAATCGTATATTTCAACAACAATACTATATGATGATCAATTCTGATGGACACGGCCATTTTCAACAATGAGATGAACCAAATCAATTCCAATAGAGCAGTAATGAACTGAACCAGCTACACCCAGCAAAAGAACTCTAGGAGATGATTATGAACCACTACATAAATTCCCAATCCCTCTAATTTTGTCCGCCTGCATTTTGGATTTCCTCCATAGGCTAATTGTACACTATTTCAAAGTCCAATTCTTTTTGTACAGCAAAACAACTGTTTGGTCATGTATACATATATTGTATTTAATTTGTACTTTAACATATTTAACATGTATTGGTCAACCTGCCATGTGGGGGGAAGGAAAAGAGGGGAAAAATTAGAACAAAAGGTTTGGCAATTGTCAGTGTTGTAAAATTACCCGTGCATATATCTGGTAAATAAATACTATTAAAATATTAAAAAAAAAAAAAAAAAAAGAAAGAAAGAAAAAGAAATGATCAGCAGGATGATTTCAGAAAGGCTTAGAGAGATTGCATGAACTGATTAAGTGAAGTGAGTAAAACCAAGAGAACATTATACACAGCAGCAATGAAATTATATGACAATTCTAATGAATGTTACTCTTTTCAACAATGAAGTGAGTGCTTCAGGACAATTCCAATAGACTTGTGATGGAGAGAGCCATCTGCATCCAGAAAGAGGGCTGTGGGGACTGAATGTGGATCACAACATAGTATTTTCATCTTTTTTTGTTGTAGTTTGCTTCCTTTTTATTTTCTTTCTCATTTTTTCACTGTTTGAGCTGATTTTTTTGTGCTGTGTGATAATTTTGAAAATATTTATAGAAGAATTGCACGTTTAACATATATTGAATTACCTGCTGTCTAGGAGAGTGAGAAAAAAATTTGAATACAAAGTTTTATAAGGGTGAACGTTGAAAAGATATATTTTTGAAATATATTTTGCATACATTTGGAAAATAAAAAGTTATTATTTAAAAGAAAAAAGTTATCCTGGAGTAATAGAATATGAAGGAATACTAGAAATAGAAAAAATCCACAGATCACTATCTTACACCCAGATCAAAGAGAAATTTTTGCAAGAAACACAAAAACAAAAACAACTGCACAAACCAAATAATGCTGGAACTACACCTAGAATTGTAATTATCAGCCACCTGGTCCTAGAATATATACTGGAAGTCAAAAAAAAAAACTAGTCCTGCAATCAAAAATATATCTTACAAAATTATCCATAATATTGAATGAAAAAAATGTACATTCAATGTACCTGGAGATTTTCAGGACTTTGTCTTGACAGAACTTAAATTTAATAGAGAATTTAACATATAACAGCCATTACCAAAGGTCATTTTCAGGGAACTTAACGTGGACAAATCATGTTTTTAATATGGAAATATATATCTTATGTTTGAGATTGACATTAGTAATTTCATAACTCAAAAAAAAGATTGGAAAGAACAGAGTTGAGTATGCTTTTTTTTTTTTTTTTAGCATATCTTTTTTTTTTTAATTATATATTTTTTATTTACAAGATATATGCATGGGTAATTTTTCAGCATTGACAATTGCAAAACCTTTTGTTCCAATTTTCCCCCTCTTTCCCCCCCCACCCTTTCCCCCGGATGGCAGGTTGACCAATACATGTTAAATATGTTAAAGTGTATAAGTTAAATACAATATATATATACTTGTCCATATAGTTATTTTGCTGTACAAAAAGAATTGGACTTTGAAAGAGCGTACAAGTAGCCTGAGGAAATCAAAAATGCAGGCAGACAAAAATAGCGAAATTGGGAATTCTATGTAGTGATAGTCATCTTCCAGAGTTCTTTTGCTGGGTGTAGCTGGTTCAGTTCATTACTGCTCTATTGGAACTGATTTGCTTCATCTCATTGTTGAAGAGGGCCACATCCCTCAGAATTGATCTTCATATAGTATTGTTATTGAAGTATGTAATCATCTCCTGGTCCTGCTCATTTCACTCAGCATCAGTTCATGTAAGTCTCTCCAGGCCTTTCTGAAATCATTCTGTTGGTCATTTCTTACAGAACAATAATATTCCATAATATTCATGGGTATGCTTTTTTCTTAAAACTGTCTAGGAAAAGGTAAAAATAGTAATTATGATATACAAATGAGGTGGAGAAGAACTGACAGAGGCATTAGAGGGGGAAAGAGATCTAACAAGAAGTGTTTTGAAACATTCAAAAATGTATAAAGAAATCCGGGGGAGGGAATATGACAACGTGAGGTATAGAAGGATATATATATATATATATATATGTATATATATATATATATATATATATATATATGTGGCACTAGGACAAGGTTTGTAGATTAATGGGCAAGAGATAAAGGATAAGGTGGGACATAAAAGAGTGTATAGAGTTATGGTAGTGAGACAAGGCATGCAGATTAATAGGAAAAGGATAAAGGGGGAGAAAGTGTGTCACAGGATAAGGTGGAATACAAAAGATTGTTTAGATTTATAGGAGTGAAATAAAGTGTGTAGATTAATGACAATGGGATAAAGAGGAAAGAAAAAAGTGGGAAGAGAAGATTAGGGAGGGATCCATGAATGAGGGAAGGTTAAGTAATTGTGTGGCAAGTTAAGGAACAGAATTAAAGTAGAAGAGTTAGCAGGAATAAAAAGAGATTTGCACAAACACTGTAACAAGGATCAGGAGTAGAATATATCAGGGAAAAAATGTGGAGGTTGTAATTATTGATTTTAGATAAAGTCAAACAAAGATTCAATGGAGAAAAATCTACATTCTATGTGAGTCATATTAATAGTATTTTAGATTCATGTTTACTTACATATGGATAAATGCATATGTAAACATCTGAGTAGATGTATATGTGTGTGTAATCATATGTATATGTGGAGGAGTAAATATATAGATAATCTCTTGGGAAATGGGGGAGAGGGGATGGTGAAAGGGGAAAAAAAATAAAGTAAAAAGTACACAGCAGAGAACAAATGAATAACCTTCAAGGAAGCAAAAAGAAGATGAACACTCATGAATATAATATCTTCTATTATGATATATGCTTTCTAAAACTGGTAATTCTTACATATTTTGAATCCTCCCTGATGTTCTGCTGGGCACAATTTCCCCTCTTCCCTCCCCCCCAAAAAGGGAAAAAAACACATCTTTGGACAGATCTTGAATTTCCTTTTATTGTGAGGCAGATTTAAGTACATGTTGGATTTTTATTTATTTAAAGAAGTCTTGTTTATGCTGGACTAGATGCAAAACAATGAAAGATTGGATATCTTAGTAAAACAAAAGCTAAATTTAAGTCCTGTCTTAATGATTTACTATTTATGTGACCTTGAGCAATTTGCTTCCCCTTTCTGGCCTTCAAGGGTTAGAGTAGGTCACAGTTTCAAAATCAAATGTCTTCAGCCATTTAGTTCATTTAGTACAACTTAGAACTGAAAAATAATTTCCTCTTCACAATACTTGATCAAGTTGTTTTGTAGACTTGGGTTGAAAACTTCTAATGAGAGTACAACTACTGCCACCTACTATACTCTGTTGTAGTCTTCAGAAAGCTCTAATAATTAGGAAACATTTGCTAATATCAAATCCAGTATGCCTTTTGGTAACGGCTACTCCATTACTCTAGTTTTTCTTGGGGCTAAGCAAATCAGGTCTGATTTCTCTTCCACCTGACAGCTATTCAGTTACTTGAGGAGAGGTACAGAATAGTGTGCCTCCTGAGTCTTGTCTTCTATTCTTGGTTTCCTCATGTGATTCTCCTGTGGCATAAACTAAAAGTCTTTACTATTCTGTTTGTACTCCTGTTTGTTCTTAACAGCATCAACATAGCAGTGCTCTCCAAGGCAGAGGGAGGACTTTCACTTCCTTATTGCCAGATGCTGTGCCTCTTCTAATGTAGCCTGCATTACCTTAAAAGATTTTACTAACATGCAGTCACATTGAGTATTCTCTTTTAACTCTAAATTTCTTA
The DNA here is from genome assembly GCF_048593235.1 of Sminthopsis crassicaudata. Taxonomy (NCBI): domain Eukaryota; kingdom Metazoa; phylum Chordata; class Mammalia; order Dasyuromorphia; family Dasyuridae; genus Sminthopsis; species Sminthopsis crassicaudata. The sequence continues at coordinate 503,657,798 of NC_133619.1, read as the reverse complement.
TCTAAATATTGGATAAATTTATTTGATATATATGAAAACAATGATTAATATGTATGTATATAATCCTGAATTTCTGGTAATTTAAATACATCTCTGTTTTTGTTGCTGTGGTATAATAATTTTTCATCTGTGTATGTATACATACATATGTACAGATACACACATGCATAAAATAATCATTTTAATAACATTTTAAATTTTATTAAAATACTTTTTCTCATGGACCTCACAGAAATGATCATTTTCTACATAGAATACAAAGAAAAGGGACTCCATATGAAAGAAATCATGACTGTTCACTATGTACAAGTTTTTCCTTAAAGTTTATTTCAAATGTAACTCCAAAAGTACCTTGGCTTGTCTTTGTACTCTTCTGTGTTTCAACTCTTATTCTATGCATTTTTAAAAGTAATTCATTTGATATTCTTTTAGGGGGAATTGTATCAAATATAGTCAAGTGTCCTTACATTTGACCATTTGTCCAATGTCTCATTCTGTGAACTCCTAAATCCATCAATTCCTTGCCATCATTACTATTCTAGAAGTTGTGAATATTCATCAGTCATATTGATCATAAATTGTTTTTGTTAAAATGTTGTAATCATTCTATAGTTTGTCTTCTTAGTTCTCCCTTCACTGTACACTGGTTCCATATTAAAATTTACAAAGCATTTTAGGATAGAAGTATATACAGTTCAGAATAATTATATACAAGTGTTCAAGGTAATTTTAAATAACAAAACCTAGTAATTTTAATTTTTTCAGTAGATATTTTGAGTAGGGTTCTTTATTGCATTGATATTTGATTTTACAATGCCATTCCCTTAAATTTATAATTTTGGATATTGGGAATAATTTAAGAAGGAAATTAATTATTAATTGATGGTAAACTAGTTACTGATTATAATATAAGCCTTGTAGAGGTAGAACAAAAAATTATATTGAACCTAATTTTTTTTTTTTTTTTACCATTACTCTTGAAATTTTGTATGTCATTTTGAACTATTTCTGGATTGTATGTATTAAAATATATTTTTGATGTATTTGAAATAAGTAGTCTAAAAAGCTATTTTTACTTAAAAGTAGTTTTTTAAGAATTAATTCACAATTCATAGATATAACCAGGATTAACTGAATATGGAAAGTATCTGTTACACAATTTAGGTTTTTCATACATTTATCTAAGCATTACGAAAGTACACATAGCTTCAAAGATAGAGATATTCCAATAAAATTAATTTTTTAAAAAAATTGGATAGCATTTGGAATGTGGTTCTCATAAAAACTGCCATTCATATTTTTTTCTTCTTCATTTCATAGGGTTGGTCTTGCTGTAAGAGAAGAACAACAGATTTTTCTGACTTTTTGAGCATTGTAGTAAGTAATTCATATTTATTGTAATGTTTATTTCATATAAATTAATAATAGACTCTAATTTTCCTCTATGTTGCTTTAAGATTATTTAATAAAACTTATAATATGGGAAAAAAACTTCTATATTGGAGAATTTAGATTTGAATATTTACTATAAACACTGACAGTCCCATCTCAAAGTCTTCTTGATACCAGCTTATAAAAAGGAACCTTGGCCTTCTCTTCCTTTGTTAAGTGCCAGTTGGAAGGTTATTAAATTTTATTAGCTATTAATTGAAATTTGTTCTCTATTGTAATCCTAAAGAAAAACTGGAAAAAATGTTAGTTTTGGAAAAAACATGATTTTTTAAAATCCCTTTTTGTTCTTATCACTGTGAATTCTTCATTGCCCTTTATCTCTCCAAATCAGGAACATAGACTTAACTATCAGTGAGGAAATATATCTTTGTAAAATAGAATTCAAGTAAGTCGTTTTTATAGAATAAAGGATATGACTTAAGGAATTTAAGAACTCATAAAAACTAATACTTTGGGGGGTACATGTAACAGATTTTGATTGAATATGGCACTATAATACTAAAGTAAGCATTTTTATTAATAGGGCTGCACAAAGGGTAAGCACAATGATGAGAAACCCCCAGAGCCTGTCAAACCTGAAGTTAAGACTACCTCTGAGAAGAAGGAGTTGTCTGAATTGAAACCTAAATTTCAAGAACACATTATCCAAGCTCCTAAACCAGTAGAAGCAATAAAAAGGCCAAGGTATATACCCCATTAACAGTTGTGTTTTGTTGACATGCTTAAACAATAGCATTTGCTCCTAGTATTTTCTTTCATTTCCTTAGATTATTGTATAATAATATTGAAAAGATGTTTATGGACATAGAAAGTTTTCTCAAAATTTTTAATAGGTCGTAACAGTTTTTTGAATGAATACTTGCCTTTGTTGAATCATGCACATGTCTCTTGGATTTAAGTATATTCATTTGGGCTACAAATAAATAAATTTTAAAATTTGATAACTATAGTGTTCAAAAATTCTCTAGCCCAGATGAACCAATGACAAACTTGGAGTTGAAAATAGCTGCTTCACTAAAACAAGCACTGGATAAACTTAAACTGTCATCTGAGAATGAAGTAGATAAAAAGGGTAAGAATTTTATCATCTTGCTCTGTAAATTAATGGGGTTCTAGAAGAGAAGGAAGCTAGTAAAAGTTTACTGCATGTAAACTATGAAAGTTACTAGAGAAACAGGACATATGGCTGAGGCAGTTCATTCAAACAGTTGAAAATTTAATGAAAAAGTACAATCTATTAATAACTACTAAGAATTGCATAAAGGATGTGAAATTCTAGAACCATTATTGAAAAATGTATTTTTCTTATGAGTTATTAGTGGCTAATATAGTTTTTAAATCCTTTTAAAAATCAATTATTTTGTTAAGTATTATTATTCTTTCATCCTTTGTAATGTACTATATGTATTTTCTCTTTTTAATTTCCCTCTTAAGATAGTATTGAGTATAATACTGCATATTTCCACAGTAACAAATATATCTTTTAAAATTTGTTGGTAAAACTTATTTAAAAAGTCCAATTTTTGAGTTAAGTTTTGGCCACCTAATAACTTAGTTTAATGCTATGATACGTAGGTTTTAATTTTTAACATAAATTTTAGGAAAAAATCTAATATGATTGAACCTTGATGAAGATAGACATTTTCTAAGATGGGGCTGAAAGATAAAAATGTTAGTAGATTAAAATGCTTTTTCTTCAGTATACTTAAAAAGATCCCTTCATATTTCAGACGAGGACAGTGATGAAATTAAGATTGGGACTTCATGTAAAAACGGTGGCTGTGTAAAGGTAAATTACTTTTTTGTAAAATTTAGAATGGAAGTCACGAGGATTTAAAATTACACATTTGTAGAGGTGAATTGTTTTTTTTTGTTGTTGTTGTTGTTGTTTGTTTATTTGTTCATTGCAATTTCCAAAATTAATATATCATCTTCATCAGTCTTTTTTCTCACTTGTTCAGAAAGTTTGCAAAGGAACTTGTTTTGGATTTGGAAAGCTAGGAAAGCTAGATTATTGGTCAGATCGACATTTAATGAGCCATAGTTTTGCAGGACCAGCCTTGAGAAATTAAACAGATTTGTCTATATGTCAACCTGGTAAATAAGACACAGATGTGATGTGGTCTTAAAAGAAAGTCACTTAACCCCTGTAGCTGTAGATTTAAGGATTGTTCACATGCTTTGGCTTGTCATAAATCTCATTTAAACATGTTCTGCCCTCTGAGACATTCAAACTTAAAACACCTTTATTCAGATTCAAAAATTATTTTATCAACTTGTTGATAGCAGTTTTGTATATTCTATATATAATAAACAGCATCTACAAATTTGTCTTGCATAGAGAATTATAGAAAATTATATTTAAAAATATTTAAAATTATATTTAAATTGAAGATAAATATTAGTTTCAAGTATGTTTTTAAATATGAAAAGGCATAACTTTTTTCTTACATTATGAATACACTAGACATGTTACTGAAAGCATCCTTCATTTTGTGTGCATTATTAATAGCCTTACTCAGCTTCCTAAGTTATTCCCAGACCCTGAAAGAGTTTTATTCCTTCTTTCTCCTTGAACCCCCACATAACCTTGCCCATGTTCCTTCACATTAATCATTGTTCTACCTAAAGCCCAGAATTGCAATCTCAATATGTTACTTTCTTCAGACTTGTGTGATCCTTAAACAAACTAAGGTGACTGATTTTGTTGTGTTAGGATTAATCTAGTTAGGATAGACCATCATCAGGTTGATCATGGTTCTGAATTTTGGGGAGCCATTGCAGCTCATAAAAAACATCTAGTAAGTTAGGATTTTTGTTAATTGAGGAGAATTTGCACTGATGGGAAACTTTGAATCCTTAAAGTAATAAAAAGATATTGTAGCATTTTTACTTGATGACAGGATTGCAAAAAATTCTCATCATCTTATTTTTGTGTAACATGGTCTATATTTTCCTCTCTGTATCATTTATTATTGATTATTTTAATGAAGCCAGCAAACATCACCTTATATAATATTTTTAAGGCTTCCAGTAGGAGAAATGGGCAGTCATTTTAGGACTTCTGGGTTAATTTGGAGACATAAGTATCACATTATGTTTCCTAATTTTATGAATGTATCCAGAACATTCTGTAATTTTTTTTTTAATTACTAAGTTTAGTCCTGATTTCTTAGAATTAAAAAATAAATGTTTAATAATTTTAAATATTTATGGTGTTCAATTTTGAGTATCTTCTATTCCTAATAATAGATTTTTATATTTTTCATATTTTAAAATGTTATATTTACCTAGTATTGTCACTTTGAACTCCTTTTTTTTTGTCCTTCCCCATCTCCAAAGACATACCAAGGTCCACAGAGTATAGAAGAAGTTTGTATTTTTCATTCTGGAGTCCCTATTTTCCATGAAGGGTAAGTATGACAAAACTTAAGCACTGTACAAATGAAGTGCCACTTTAAAAATTATCTGTTGTCTTTTTATTGTTCTTCAAAAATTTCTAAAAGTGTACTGTCATTTATTTTCATTCTACTTTTTTTTTCATTATCTGCTTGCTGCTAGTACTTTGCTCACTTTAGTAATGTAAGATTTAGCTGTTTTTTGATAATTCCCTATTGTAATAGGCATTGTTTAAGTGGTCAGTATTAGACTTTGTGATATGAAGGAAAAAAATCTAAGGGGTACTATATTGTAATGCCCATGCTTAGCAGTTTTCAAAAGAAATTAGTACAGAAGCCAGATAGAATTTTCTCATTGCTTGCAGTAAGATCTTCTTTATCTATCTTATGTTCTAATGGGATCTCTCACCAGTATTAAAAAATTAAAGTTAAGCAGGAAAAAAACAAAAAAGAATCTAGTTCACTTTGTACAAAATGATTTTTAACACTGAAACTCCTTGTTGGTTTTATATTAGAGATTTTTTTAATGGGCTGTTTAGATAGTGTTGTATATATGAAATTCATATATATGTATCCCAATATAAATAAGATTTTTAAATGGTGACTTAAAAATAGATAAATTTAAGATAAATATCTTTTGAAATATGTGATACATTAACATATGATTATCATTACCTTATTCTTGCTAAACTTTCAGTAAGTCTTTGAGAAAATAGTTAAGTCTAAGTGATATTTAGTTGTAATATCGTATATGTAAATTTGGGATTTTGATCATTCAAAGGATGAAATATTGGAGCTGTTGCAGGAGAAAAACTTCCGATTTTAATACATTTTTGGCCCAAGAAGGATGTACAACAGGGAAGCATTTGTGGACAAAAAAAGATGCTGTAAGTAGATGTTGATTTCATGTCTTTCAAGATCAGAGTAGTTTTAAGTAAAATAGCCTGGTATGACTAACAGTTACAGCACATGTATTATTGAAGTTTATAGTAGGTATATCTTTACTTGATTTCTTGTGTTCAGTGTTTAGGCCTTGGTCAAGACTAGAACTTCCACCTACATCTCAAAAGGATAGCTCATCTAGTATTTTCTTCTGAAAAGTCCTTTGTGGCAAAACTGTTTTATTTTCCAAAGGCTAAAATAAAAACTAAGCAAGTAATGCTATATTTTCATCTAATGTATTCAGTAATTTCTTAAAATATACAAATTATATTCCCAAGGCAAATGAGAATTGATTTCATTAGGATAGAATTTAAATCAAATGCTACATAAATAATTTGAAAGCTTACATAAAAATGTTTTCCTAGAAAGAAATTTAAAATACACCTTGAAAATCTTTCTGGAAACTTAGCCAAAGTTAATGTGTTTTATCTAAAAAAAGGGGAAGGATTAAGGGAATGAGCATTTAACTAGCACCTATTATGTGCTAAGCATTCTGCTAAGCTATTTTTAAAAATATCATTTCATGTTTTCTTCACAATAACTCTTGAGAGGTAGATTCTATTTTATCTCCATTTTACAATTGAGATAATTGAGGCAAAACAGAGGTTAAATGATTTGCCCAGGATCATAGAGCTAATAAGTGCCTGAGGCCAAATCTGAACCCAGGTTTTCCTAATTCCAGGCCTACTGCCTTGTTCATTGTATCTCCCGCTGCCTCTTGATTTTATTTTAAAATTTAATAATTTTTCTTCTTGTACTCATAAATTATCTTTAGGAATTAATTTTCCTTTCTCTTTTTTTCCTGGATTTTCTGAAATATTAGCATATAAAGATATTTAATAAAATTGTTTCAGATGTCTTATGTAATGTGTTTTGAAAATGCTTTGCGAAACTTAAAAGCACTATGGAAATAACAACTATTATATGAAGGTAGTAATTAATCCTGGGCTCTTGAAAACTGTTAATAGTAGAAACAATATTAGCCCTTCCAAATTCAACTAAAGTGGAAAGATTTTGAGTATGGGCATGGTGACTGATTTTGTTGTGTTAGGATTAATCTAGTTAGGATGGACGATCACCAGGTTGATCATGGTGCTGAATTTTGGGGAGCCATGGCAGCTCATAAAAAACATCTAGTAAGTTAGGATTTTTGTTGATTAAGGAGAATTTACATTGATGGGAAACTTTGAATCCTTAAAATAATAAAAAATTATTGTAGCATTATTTTAGCATTTTTACTTGATGACAGGATTGCAAAAAATTCTCATCTTATTTTTGCATAAAATGGTCTATATTTTCCTCTTTGTATTGTTTACTTATATTTTTTTTTCATACTGTGAGAAAATCCTTCTTTGTGGATTCTATTACACCCACAGTCATCGTCATAAGGCATTCAGTTGGTAGTTGTATGTGGCACTGTGTCCAAAATATTCTAAGTTTCTTTTTTTCTTTTTTTTTTTTTTTTTTTAATCTTACTACAGGGGAAAAAAGTTGTTCCATGTAGACATGACTGGCATCAGACAGGAGGTCAAGTTACTATTTCGGTATATGCTAAAAATTCACTTCCAGAGCTTAGTCATGTAAAAGCAAATAGTACAGTGGTGAGTATAGTAATATGTTTTGGTAAATTATTACATTTTGCTCTTACTGTCTTTATACCTGGTGTTTTTCTAAATCTAAAAAGAGGAATAAAATTGACCTGAAGTTACATCTTCAGCAATATAAGTAAATAAGATTTTTATCTTAAATCTTTAAAATTATGATTTTTATTTAAGTCTTTTTGATGTGATATTTGAAAAATTATTTAAAAATTTTTACACACTCAGTGTATTTGGAATCTGCTAAAAAATTTCTGAAATAATCATGATCTAACTACCTTATTTGTATGTAATCTTCATCAAGTACAATGGTGCTTGTTTAATATTCGATAATTCACTTAAAATGTTCCTTGTGTTTTCTGATAATTTTTTTAAAACCAGAAGTTTTTCATTAGTGTTTTCCTAAAATAGATTTGCTTAATAGCATTCTGAGTGGTTTCAGTTTTGTTTATTTCAGGAAATCACAGATCATTTCATAAGTTTAAATATTTTTGTTTTCTTTTATATTAGAAATTATTGTTTAATATTTTCCTACTTTATTTCAGTTAAATATCCACATTGTATTTGAAGGAGAAAAGGAATTTCATCAAAATGTCAAATTATGGGGAGTAAGTATTCATTTTTCAGATTTTTTTTTTTTTTTTGGCCAGCTTACGATTTACAATTCTGAAGTAAAAGAATTACTTAAGTATCAATATGACATAGCTTAAGAAGTTTGAATTATCACCATAAATTGGAAATAATATCTTTTCCCTGACTTTTTTTTTTTTAATCTCAAAAATTATTCCACTTTACTACTTTTTTTATTTGTTTCAGGTTATTGATGTGAAGAGGAGTTTTGTAAATATGACAGCCACAAAAATTGAGATCACAATGAGAAAAGCTGAGCCTATGCAATGGGCAAGGCTTGAACTACCTTCACCTAAAATACAAGATGAAAAAAAAGAAGATATAGCAGATTGAGAGCAAAGTTGTGGGGGGGAGGGATGGGATATTAGCTATTACTTGTTTTGAGATTACTTATACTGTGTGGTGAAGTGGTGACTTGCTATTGTAATCATATAGACACATATATATGTATGTGTACACATACATGTTATTAATATGGCATTCCAGACCTAGTTGAAAATAAGATTCCTAGAAACCAAATCTTTTCTTATTTTCCCAGATTCCTTTGGACTAAATGGGGAGTGTTCTTTTTTTCTAAATATAGAACTTAATAGAATTGAATTCCTGAGTCAAAAAAAAGCTTTGTCCCTTTAACATCATTCAGTACTCCTCAGTATCATAGTCATGTTAATGGGAGAAACAGGAAAGGGGCATTTCCCGTGTTTACTCATCTCACTTTCTCTGTATTCCATATCACTATAGTTCTATGGGATATTAGAGTTTTGTTCAATTCTTTTTAGGTGTTTGGGCATCGTAGTTTTAGGTGGGGGGAAGGGCTACACAGAAGAAAAACATTTTTTTTTTTTTTTTTTCCTTTTTTAAGTTACCTGAGTCACATATTACATGGTGTAAGTAAATTAGGCCATTTAAATAGGGTGGACAGTTTTTTTTGTTTGTTTTAAGGAGGATATCCTTAGAAGTGATAATAGTAATGAAAGGAGAGCCTTAATTTGTCAAAAAAAAAAAATAATAACTGCAGCTAGCTTCCATGTACTAATTCCATTTCTTGACAAGCAGCCTGATTGTTACTGCTAAGATTCATTGGGAATGGATGGGGAAAGAGTTAATATACAATCTGAAAGTATCAATTTGGTCCTGATTTATTATTTTATATAAAAAATTATGTTAAATTACTTTCTTGTGTGATTATTTAAAGATCTCAGTTCTTTTAATTTGTGTGTGTTATAGCTACACTATTAACTTATTTACATCATATGAATTCACCACTCAGATTGGTGAATTTTATTGGAAACTATTTTGAAAGATATGGAAATTTTTAAAGAGGACTTAAGGGAAAATGATAGCTGCCTTCAGATATTTGAAGGACTATCATGTAGAAGGCAGCAGCAGTTTGTGTCTTTTCTCTGTGACTCCAGAGGGCAGAACTTGTTACAAAGTAGATCTACTTAGAATTTAAAAAAAAAAAAAAATTACTGAGTTTATTCAGAAATGAAATGGACTGCCTTGTGAAATGTAATGATTTTTGTAATAGTTGGATGTGTTCACAGTAAATGACTGTTAGAGATGTTAAATGGGGAATTTATTTATACATATGAAATATTTGCTTGGGTTAGTCTATGACCTCTATAAGGTCCCTTTCATCTTTGAAATTCTGTTTTTAAAGTATGGCTCCACTAGCTATGTGACCCTGGGCAAGTCACTTAACCCCAGTTGCCTCAGCAAAAAAAAAAACAAAAAAAAAAAACATATATATAGCTCCACTCATTAAAGCACTGAAAATAACATTAGTTCAATACAAAGTGAAAATGGATTTCACCTTAATAATAATCTAAACTTTTAGGTAGATTATTTTAATCTGGCAAAAACCACTTAAGGCAAATGATAAAATATAGCTTATGTTTTCTTTATAATTTTTTTTTCCTTTTTTTTTTTTTTTTTTTTTTTTTTTTTTACTATTTTAATAAGAAATTATGTTTTGGGATCTTTTGCTTACACTTCATTAAGAGTTAAGCAGTGTGAGTTAGTATATGTTTAGTGAGATTTTAAATGCTAATTAGGGTATCCATTATAACATTTTCCATCATGTTATGCAAGCATATTTGAGGAAGTTTTTATTTTTTAACAATCTTACTTGCAAAGTAGACTTGAAAATTTCGGGTTGAATATTACAGTTAAAAATGCTACAATTGGATCATTATCATAAATCTTTAGATTCTTTGTTGCTAATATCTTTTATCACAGTACAATTTCGAAAAATGGTTAGCAAATAGATGAGGATTTAACATGTCTAGGAGTGATCTTTATAAGCATATCCCAAGATAATAGGGCCTTGAATGACATTTTTGAAATCAAAGCCATCATAATTTAGAGCTTGAGCTCTAATTGCCTCATCAATCACTGTTTCTGTGGAACTAACTAATCCCTATAAAGTCATTTCACTAACACATCATGTTTTCAAAGAAACAGTCAACAATATTAGGTAGGGCATGCCTATGTTATACTTTTTCCTTTATCATGTACAATGCAAATATTTCAGTAAATAAGGCGGCTTGAGATTATATGCATAGGCTTTGGTAACAAGTGATGAATGTTCAGAACATGAGGTCATTTAAATTGATAAAACATAGATTTTTTATTTTTAAATCTGCCAAGCTACAAAACAATTTCCTAGAGTTGTATCATCACAGATGACAGTAGTAACATCAAACATATGGCTTATTGTTTTGCAATTTTAATAAATATTTTTTAAATTTTTCCATACCTTAGTTTCTTTGTGGTTACGATTCTGTGCTGATTTACAATTCTGAAATCCTCCACCTTGTATAGAGTTGAGACCATCAGTAATCAAGAAATTAATATGATACAAATATACTGCAAATGAATTTTTCAAGTTAATGTTTTGTTAAAATCTGGCTTTACTGATGCTGTTCACCTTAGAAATTGCATTTTGATGGATATTAATTCACAAATTTGCACAAAGAGCCCTGCTAAAGGCAGAAGTTGAAATTCATAAGATGGTGGGTGATTTAAGGAAATCATTCTAAACCAAATTATAGTTAAATATTTGTGTATTTTACAATTTGTTTCTTGTTATTGATCCTGGACATAAAAAAATCAAAATGTTGCTATGCTTTACACTAAGTAAATTTGTGTAAGCAAATAATCGTCCTTTTGGTGACCCCAACCATTTTTCTAATTTTTGTTTGTTTCTGTCCCTGCTCTGCCATCCATCCTATTCCAAAAGGAAATAAGAAAACTTCACTAACTTCTGACTAAAACTATACTTCTGAAGTTTATCTTGTACTACCTATTTTGTGCTATATCGGTCACAGTAACAGGCTTAAACAAAACAAAGAATACATTTAACTTAAGCCAGATTTGTAGCTTTATCTAGAATCATTAGCCAAACTCACTATTTTATGGTGAAAGATGAAACATTTTTAAACTTTCTGTTCTTCACTAATTCTTTCTAAAAAAATTTGATTTCCTTTTGTCACCACATCATTGATAAAGCTTTCAAATGGAGATATCTTGGGAAAGTTTAGTTAAAGGCAATTTTATCAGCATGGTTCCTTTTTCTGTAATGAATTTGTAAATATTTGTAAAAAATGTAAACCAAAATCAACTATAAATGGCCATTAAGTCATGTAATCTTGTCAATCCTATCTTGTTACTGTTGAAAGACCTGTTTATCTAGTCTGTTCAAATTTGTTACATTTTTATAGTGGCATACATAGAACTGTAATACTACTTCAGTATTTATATATTGTGTCTGAGATTTTAATTCCCTTTTTTGGCTATGAGCTTATTTGGTTTCAGAGATTTCCTTAAGGGAAATCAGTATTCAGGCTCATTTTTTTCTCCTGAAATAAATGTTTTCTGTGGTCTGGCATCATTTTGAATATAAGTAATTTTCTTTTATTGTAGTAAGAGTTGGTTACTTATTTTCCACAGTTTGTGATTTAAAAATCTTTTAAGTTTTACCTTTGGAGTTAGGGCACTTACGTTACCAAGTCACCATTTCAGCAATTTCTTGGTTTTATTACAAAAATTGTCAATTAGCACAGTATTGGCAGTTACCATATCTGTGGCCTAGAATAATAAATGCTAAGTATAAGTTAAGTATAATGCCTTCCTTTTATTCCCTATCCAAAGATAATTTTAAGTAAAACAGCTTCAGCTTTTTACAGTTAATATTTGTGAGTGTCTGGAACACTTTTGTGTGACCATTATGCCATCATCTACAACAAAAGCCTTTTCAATGCTGGTTTGTTTTTTTTTTAATTATGCATGTTTGTCTAATTCTCTGCATGAGGGGAGATCATGAAATATTTTTTTTTAAAGAATTAAGTTATTTGTTAATTTTTTAGGTTTTCATTTTCAACAACCACCACCTTTATTGTCTGTGTTGAAGCAATATAATAAAAAATTGTGCTCCTGATTTGTGATATTTCTCTAATCATTACAATAGAATGGTTTTAATAGCCTGACTCTTGAAGAGGCAGCATAATTTGGCAGAGAGCCAGGCTCAGTCCAGGAAGAATCTGGCCCCTTCCAACTCTATAGTTTCTTTCATTCTTTGATGGATTGATCTTGTCCATCACCACAATAATGTGTACTGCATTGAATAAAATTGAATTTGGCTTGCCAATTGGCAAACACAAGTCAATATACAATTACATAAGGATTAAGTTAGTGAGAAAACTGCAGCTTTTTACTCTGGAGAGCTCTATGGACAGGTGATAGTTATCTTCACATATTTGAAAGACCCACATTGAAGTAGAATGTTACTTGTGATTCTAGACAGCAGGATATAGAACTAGAGGAAGACATGATGGTTTGGTGTAAGGGAGAACTTTCTTAACTGTCTCATGGAGGATGCTTTTAAAGTGAAGTAAACATATGTTTTGTTTTCATTACTTAGTTTTACAATTAGAAATACTTAAAAGAACCCCAGAGAAACTATGTCTAATAAGTTACCTACTTTATGTATAAAGGCCATGAGTTTAAATGATTTAAGGTGAATAATTTCCTAAGAGAAGGGTGGACGATAATATAAATTGTTCCAGAATTTGATTTAAAATTTTTGACATTTTTTTTTAATTCATCTTTCCATGAAACTCTGATTGGTTGGTGACCTTTGTTTCCAAAGAGGACCAAAATGACCACGTTATGTTGAAGTCAAGGTACAATGTGTCCGACTATGACTAATAGGACCATTATGAGTTCTGAAGTCACTACAAGAAGGGCACAGATAATCTATATGTAAATTTGGATTGGAGATGTCTTGTTTGTACATCTCGGGTTTCTTTTGAGCAGCCTAATGGCTCCTACACTTTCAGAGTTTCCAAAATACTGAGATAGCTATGGCAATGCACATATTGGCTTCATAATCTATGTGTACATCCTTGAAAAGTATATTGCCAAAGTAAGTGAACTTATCTACAACTTTGAAATTTTGTCCATTTATTGTAAACACATTGAACACTAGATAAAATGATTCTGTGTTCTAGGCATTCTTCTGAGGACTGGAAAACATATAAAAAAGCAAGACAGTCCCTGTTCTCAAGGAATTTATATTTTAATAAGAGAAGAGTGAAGGAGGTGGCATAATAGCATGATAATAGTTGACATTTAATACTTTATGGTTTAGAAAGTATATTTCATCTGAACATCACTATAACCTTGTGAATCATACTCCATGTCAGAGATAATTGTCTATAAATTTTACTGATGAGGAAACTGAAGCTTGAGTTAAATAGCACAAGAAGGTTCAGAGACAATATTTGGACCCCCTTCTGGTTTCAAATCTAGTGTTCTATATATATAAAGACAACATACACCTTATATGTGTTGGTATATGTGTGTATATATATATATATACACATATATATATGTACGTAGATTACATATTTAGAAGTAAATATCAGTGAATCTTTACACATGTGCAGCTACAAGTAGAAATATATATGCATACATCTCCTTATTAAACTCATTGTGTGGATAATACTTTGGAAAATTTTTTGTTATATATTCTAAATTACTCTGTCAAATCCCTTATTCGCTTATTTCATTATGAGTATAATATCTTTAAATTTCTTTTTTTGAATCATCCTGGGATTTTCTTTTTTTGGTCAATTTTTCCTATAGCTTTATGATTTCTGTCAAATCTCCAGAATACTTCCTTCCTCCCAACCTCCACCTCTTTTCATGGGATACTTTTGTTTCATTTTGCTTTAAAGTGTAATATTCATTGTGCTGTGGTCTTTTATGACACTTGTTCAGTTTCCTTTTTGTCTTTATTTGGTAACTAGTCTCATGCCCATTCTTTCTCATTTTTCTTTTTGTCTTTCTACACTCTTATTTCTAGTAGTATGTAGCAAACTTTCCTTCATATTTTTATACATAGTTTTTGATACAAAGCTCCAAGCCAGAATAGCTTAAGCAGGGGTATATTGGCAAATACTTAACAAAGAGCTTTATGGAAAAAAATGTACATAGGACACTTTTCCATTTAAACTGCATAGTTAACATTTTCATTTTCATCAATTTTGTTGAAAATTTTAACAATTGGTTCTCTTGAGAGCTGGTTCTAACTAGCTCCAGCATACTCCTAAAATTCCAGCCACGGGTAAAAACCTTTTCAGGAAAAGGCTAACTAGAAAAATATTTCTTGGCTTCCTTTCTTTGAGCAATGTAGCCAGCTATGTTATTCTCCTCCTGCTCCCATCCCTACCATTACTTCTTCAGTCACATACAGTCCCTTTACTGAAAGATGGTCAAGACTAATGCTTTCCTCTCAGAAGTTTTTCCCTTTTGTGAAGGCATTTTGTTTTCTACCCTTGCTGATACAGATTTATTTTAGATTTTTCACTTCTTATGAGACTTTTTGAAGTAAAAAAGTTAAACCAGCTCCACAATTTGCCTTTATTCTTGTGGCAGTTAGATTGGCATAATGAATAGAGCATCAGACCTGGAGTCAGGAAGACTTGAGTTCAAATCCAGCCTCAAGATATTAGTAGTTTAGTCCTGGTCAAGTCACCTGTTTGTCTCAGTTTCCCCATCTGTAAAATGGGGATTATAACAGCACCTACTTCCAGAGATATTGTGAAGATAAAATGAGATTATAAAGTACCTGGCACATATAGTAAAACACTATGTAAAAATTTACTACTATTATTGAATATATTCATGAGGATTAGATGAATAGAAGCATAACTTAAGCCTTCTGAGTAAACTCTTTTGAACTATTTATTATTTTATAGTTTTCATCCTCATTATGGCCTAACTTTTCTGCCCTAAGAATAGAAGTCATTTAACACTTAATTTTGTGCACAAATAAAACAAGCTATGATCTCCCAAGAAATAAATTTTACACAGAAACTATTACCTGAAGTTCATGATTTTTAAGTTACAGATTGTCATCTGTCCAACTGGAGTCTGGGAAAAACAGTGATGTCCATCTCAGAGTCCAAGCAGCCATCTCTCGTGCAGAAGGACCTCATTCGCTCAAAAAAAAGTTGGAGAGTCTGAGATCAGCACCACAGAACACCCTTCTCCTGGGCTACTTTGCTTCTAGGTGGGATCACTAGAAAGTATTAGTTGGCACTACTGTGTTAAAATCAAACAGCTGTCGTCAGGGCCCCAGGGTGCATATTGTCTCTGGTCCATGCTTTTCTCTCTTTAGCAAGTATCTTAGCAGAATGTAAATGATTGAGCATAGTCCCAGGGAGCCATAGTCATGGAGAGATGTTTCCCTTTAAGACCAATATGCTCAACTTTTCAATGAAATTGTATTACATATCCCTTGTGTCAAAAGTTTCCATCCTGCAGGAAAGCCAGATTAATGGAGATTGCCTCACTGCTACATCTAAATGCACCCCAAAAACTTTGATATCTAATACTTCTCAAGGATAAGGCAAACACTTCCACTTATGAATATTTGGTATTATTAAGGCTTCAAATAAAAGGGTTTTATTTACTTTATAAAATATTCCACAAATATAACTGAAGAATTTGTAATCAAAAGCTGGGCCACTCCTTCCTAAAGACCTATATATTTACACTTTTCATTGCTTACCATACCTCAATGAGTGATGCCCCACAAGGGGAAATGCGGAGTTCTCCCTTCTATAAGCCATTGTTCCACTGCAACTATCCTAGGCTCCTGGCCAGTGTTATGTGCTATATCACAATTATCTGCTCAACACAAATATTATGATACTTTTTGGGGCTGTTGCTCAATTTGTCTCAAAATTGCTGCTGCTTGTTATTTAGCTCTAGTCAGAAGATGGTGCTCATTGCCTGCTCTAAAGCAATTGGCCCATGAAGTGAATACTCAGACCTTTGCTTGACTACACTCCTGTTCTGCTCTTTCACATATCTCAGGGTGCTTCTACCCTCATTATTGGTGGTGGTGGTCCTTATTTCTTAAAGATGGGAATCAATGACATCATGAAAGTGATGTTTTCTGACTTTGCTCATAACTTGGATGTAAGTTATTTACCTCATTCTCATTAGCAGATATTTAATGTATTTGTATAAACAGTATTTCTCACTGGGTCTTCTGAGGGAAGAGTAATGCTCTTTTGTTTTTACTTTTCTAAGACAGCTGGGGTGAGATTTGTAAATTATACATTGTTATATAAAAGTCTACAAGGGGACGTTATGGGAAGTACAGATCATTCCTGTCATCTAGTCTTATGCCAGTGACTCCATTTAATTTGCAAAATTTAAATTATTAAAAGTTTCTTCCCCCTCCTCCTGACTTTCCTCTTAATGCTTTCTTTAGCCACAGTATTCTTACATTTACTTATGTTCACCATGAATGCCACAAGATAAATAAGTAGTCCATGAAATAATTGTTTTCTTTTTTTTTTGCTTATATGATAATGCCTTGCCTGAGAACTTATTTATTCTCTGAGTGTAGGTGGGCCATTCCATAAATTCATTATGCATTCTGTTTTCACTTTTGGTAAGAATGTGCATCTGGATATAGTTAACTCTCTTAACAGTGTAGTATGCTTTCTAGAGCCCCCAAATTGGGGTGCCAAAATGTACTATCTAGAGCCGCCATGCTGGGGTGACAAAATATACCATCCAGACTAGCGCTCTGGAGATTCTCAGGACCAGGCCAAGTCTTTGGTCTTAGTGGAGGAGTGAAAAAGGCAGGAGACCTATGAGGCTGGTCAAAGATGGAGTCTGTTTATTTCAAGTCCTCTCAGCCCCTAAATACCTTAGTAAAATTATGTCACAACACGACACTGAGCATGTGCCAACTATAGAACCATTACATCACCACAGCACACTGTTCAAGCTATATAAATGCCTCTCTCTACATTAAGTAACCCTTGACTTCTCAAGAAGGATGAGATGCCCCAAGGGGAGATGGGGAGCTGAACTAGACATTGTCAACAAATTCCCTCTGGGCTGAAGGGTCTTATACCTTACCCAGAGTTCCCCCACAATCTGCAGAGTGTACACTTATTCTTCATTGCATAAAAATTGTACATTGAGAGTACCAAATAGTTAATGTCCTTAGACTAAGTCATGGCTTTGTTTGGTTGCTATAGTTTAAAAAAAATAAAAATATTATATAGAACAGGAAAGCGTCAAACCAACCTTCGATGATGAGTCTATTAGTCCTTAACTATTCTGATTCTCTCAAAAACAGGCACAACCTGAAATTGCACTATTATTCAAACCTTTTGCAATTTGGTAGCACCTATTAGAATTTTATCTCTACAATGTAACCTTTGAAAATACTATGATGAAATATCATGCCAGATTTTAGTAGCCAGATTATGATTGTTTTAGTTGGAGGCTAGACATTTATTGAAAACTGACAGAGGGAAAAAGAGGCTTAATGACATTTTTTAAAAATCACAAGCCCACCTCAGGATTATAGACATTTTACTCAAAAACAATGTGAAGCAGCTAGGAGTGTGTGGTAGTCTTAGTGGTATTAAAAAAAAAAAAAAAAAAAAAAAAACAGTTTGCATAGAATTAATCAAAGGAGGAAAGTATCACATCTTATCTCTCTAGTTCCATGAACATAGATATATATAATGTCTAGATTATCTGTTCATAAGAAACAGAGTTGCCCTTTGGTAAGAGGAAAAGCCATTAGACAAATTAGGTTTAGGGTATCATGATACAGGGTGAAGATTTTGAAAATATTATTTCTAATAATTCATAGTTAAGAATTCTAAATACCCCTTTGTGATCATACAAATACTATCACTGGAGCAAGCTTTTAGAAATAACATCCTGCCCTAAGTGTACAAAATGTAAGACCTTTAAACGTGCTTTCAACAATTCACCTTATAATAGGAGATGGCTGTGAAAAATGTTGATGGTAACAACCCATAAAGGAGTGGGGTCAATGACCAAACCTGTGCAAACAACCTGAGCTTAATAAATACTTCTTTCCATACTTTCAATACTTCTTTGAAATGACTCCAAATCTCATTGATTTTATAATCTGATAGGAGGAATGGGAAGAGTTCTGGAAAATTCTGCAGCATCTCTACATCATTTCACCAACTTGGAAATCCATATTCTGGTTCAGAGAACATAAATTTCTATTATGGCAATGAAATGACAGCAGATTTAACTTCAACCACATAAGAGACTAAACTTACCCTTGGTCCCATGTGTTTGCCTAGTTTTCATTTCAAGGACATAAAATTCTTATTCAGTGAAAGTTAAACAAAAAGTTCTACAGAATGGTAAGAAAAAAGGTATTAAAAACTTTTTTTTAAAAAGCCAAATATTGACTAATAATTACATATCAAATATGAATTAGCAGTGTAATCAATGTCAAAATAACAAGCCATCAACTGTAATGCACTTCTTTCCAGGAAAAAATTCTAGTCTAGGTGGATAGTGCTAGCATTTCCTATAGTTCTTATTCCTTTGGCAATGTTACTTAATAATCCTCCCTTTCTGCCAAAAATTGTAAAGACCAAATTGGTCTCAATTTTTCTAATTTCCTGAATAACCTAACAGGACCATTTTGAGAAGATACAGTTTTCCACAGAAGAATTAAAGAGAAAACTTAAAAATTGATATAGATATTAAAATGATGGCAAAAATAATCTCATTGGACAGCTAGATGGTACAGTGGATAAAGCACCTAGGCTAGAGTCAGGAAGACTCTTTTTTCTTCTCCTCTTCCTTCTCCTTTCTCTATCTCTGCTCACATAGTAGTTGCCTCTGCCACTGATTTAGAATCCACATCAAACTCCCTTCACTATGAAGGATTAAGCCTGACAAAAACTGCTGGAGCTGAAGGACACTGCCTACTGGCTGCATATTCAATGAGATTGATTGGATGAAGTATTTCTCAGTATTGAGTCACATGATCCCTGTTCTCAGAGCTGGGACCCTGGGGGAGGGGGGTGTCACATGATCTCTGGAGGGATAAACTTTGAATCCTAGGATGCAGGAAGTTAGTGAAGTTGCAGGAAGTGATATAATCTGTGGGAGGCAGACATTAGTGACCATTGGTCAAGGATGATTACGTTCTTTTAGTCTATCCCATGAGAAGTCTCAAGGCTTTTGCTTTTAAATCCTGGACAAGTTGGAAGCTAGTCAGTTTTCAGGAGCACATGGTGGGAGTTGGGATGACTCTGAGGTATGGCTGGGCCTCTCCCTGCAGGGATTAAATAAATGCTTTCTCTTTGTACCTGAAGACGTCTCTGATTAATTAATGTGGGAAAGAGGATCTTGTACCCCTCTTACACAATATCAACTTCATCCAAGCCACCCTACACCATGTAACAGTATGGCAGAGATCATGGCAGTCCTCTTCTACACCATGAAGTACAAACCCTAGTCCCGAGAGCTACTTGTGGACAAATACTTCAACAAAGTCAGCTGCTGCCATGTCTATTAAATCTTGGGCAATGGGGAACAGTTTGAGAGCTCCATGGCCTTCACAGAAATCTACAAGTTGGATAGTATGGTAGCCATCCTTGACATTACCATCTGGGCCAGAGAAACCCTGACCCATTACAGCACCAAGTGAAAGTATGCCAGAAATGATGAGAATCCTTTGGGTGGAATGCAATCATTCTGGATGGACACTGTGGGAGACCTCTGCAAGTCCTTTCATCAGGATAAGCACAAAGCACTGGCTGTCATTGCCAAGAAGTATAAGGGCAGGGGAATCTCAGGTGTGGAATATAAAAAATTTTAGCATGGGAAATTCCTTCTAAAAATCTGGCAGAATAGGTCATTGAAGAAATATAAGGCCAAATCCAAATCAAGAAGCTTCTAGCACCTTTTCCAAAGAGGACGCCTGCACAATTGACATCACCAATATCTGGGTGCTTTCTCCCTCAAATTATAAATTTGGAGACTAGACACCACAAAACCTATAATAAAGGACTAGTCAAACTGGGGCAAGTCAATAATCAGTGATTGCCCTGGATGGAGACATCAAGAATTTCCTTTTCAGAATTCTTCAAGGAGCACACACCGATCACTTCATCGAGTGTTTCATTGCATAACAGAATATGGTGATCATTGCTGTGAGCTGTGCCACATGGGACAAGACCATGTGACTACCTTTTTCACCAGGGACTTTGACCAGATCTGCATGGCACATTTCAGAACACCACCAACTTAAATGGCTCACACTGCAGGTTGTCCATTTGTGAAGATGGTCTTTCCCAGATGGCTCTTAAAGATCTTGCCATGGTCCAGAGCATTCCTATTGTGACAGTCTTTTACCTGAGTGATGCTGTGGCTACTGAGAAAGTAGTAGTTAGCTGCCAACATGAAGGGCATCTGTTTCATAAGGACCAGGCATCCAGAGAATGTAATAATCTACAATAACCATGAAAACTTGGCCAAGTTAAGGTGGTTCTTATGAGGTTACTGGCAGTTTAAAGATTGTGGGAATTCCCTTCTGGTCAGCGCAGATCCTTTGTGAAAGAATTCATGAACCTGAAATATTGAATGGCAAAAGGGAAGTTTGTTGTTGAATGAGAAGTCAGCTTTGCTAGGAGACTGGCTTCCTCAATGGCAGAGAAATAACAAAAGGTTTTTTGCTGGAAAAAAATGTCTTCACAGCAGACAGGAGTCCTGGCAGGCAGCTATGCTCCATTCTAGACTTCTATAAGGATCAGGAGTTTAGAAATATCCTTTAATAGGAGATCTGAGGCTCAGGTTTCAGGTTGAAAATAAAGCCAATCTCTCTCCCTCTTCCTCCCCCAGGCCTAGATACTCACTTTGGAGTTTTAGTCACTCAATATCAGGCTCAGATCTCCCAAGAGAATGGGGGGATGATTTGCCTTAAAAAGGCCCACCCTGAGAAATATGTTCTCTCATAGACTCTATGGAGCTTGGGAGACCAGGAATCTCCCTTCTTTTACAGATCAAAAGAGATCACATTTTCAGAGTGATAATTTTACAGATTAAAGGGAACACGGTTTCACACCCTTCTGAAGAGCAAAGATGACCAGGTGACTATGATCAGCACTGGAATAACCCTCCCTGAAGCCTTGGCACCTGCAGAACAGTTGAAGAAAGAAAAGATAATATCCAGGTGCCTGACCCTTTACAATTAAGATCCTGGATAAGAACTCATTCTTGAAAATGCTTATTCAACCCAAGGCTGCATATTGACTGGGTGATCATTACTATGAAAGTGGCAAAGGAGAAACTGTGGCTGCTGCCATGGTGGGTGAATCTGTCATCACCATTGTTCACCTAACAATTGCCAGCAACCCAAGAAGTGGGAGGCTGGCAGAACTGTTGATGTTTGGCACCAATAGCTCCCATGGCCGTCAAATTGGCCATGTCATAAACCTAAAATTTCTGCTGGTGATTCCAGACCAAAATAAGGGATGGGGAAGAGAGAAACATTTCTATAACTTTAAATACATTGAATAACTGAAAATAATAAAAGTGTTATGAGGGCTGCATGGAATAAACTGAGTGAAGATCTCTCATGGGAATATGGCCTTGAGTCTTTGAACTACAGCTCAAAAGTTGGGTTATAGCTAAAAAGCTGCAGGTGTTCCCCTGTCTTGGATGAATGTTTCCTTGCCTGTTTCCCACCACTTCTTAATTAGCATTTAAGTACTTTTTAAAGATAATGATGGCTTTGGAAATTCAGGTAAGAGAATTCTCTCATCCAAGACTATCTACTTGTATAGCAATTCTCTATTTAAGAGTTTATTATTTATTAATATTCTTTTGTTTCTGGGACAGACTTTCTTATTTAGAATATAAGCCTGGATTCCTCCAGACAATAGAAAAGGGGTGGGACTGGGGGGTACCAAGGGCCTATTTAATCTTATGTTTTGCAGTTTGTGCTCTACAATTCTTTACAGATATCTTGTTAGGAGCTGCCATTTTTCTCAAGATCATAAATCCCTTTTTGCTTTTGTTTTTTGTGGTCATTACTGTGAAAAAAGACTCCTTTTTGAGTTCAAATTTTATCTCAGATACTACTAATTGTGTGATTCTGGACAAGTTATTTAACACTATTTGCCTCAATTTCCTTATTTATAAAATGAACTGGAGAAGGAAAATGTTGAAGCATTACAGTATCTTTGCCAAGACAACCCAAAATGGGGTCACAAAAAGTTATACACAACTCAACATTTATATCAAGCTTACTATGTGTCAGGCACTGTGCTAAGTGTTTACATTTATCTCAGTCCACCTGACAACCTTGGGAGATAGGTGCTATTATCCCCATTTTACCAATAAGAAAACTAAAGCAACAAGAGGTTGAATGTCTTTTCCAGGGTTATACAACTGGTTAAGTATCTGAGGTAGAATTTAAACTCAGGTTCTTCTGCTTTTAAGCCTGGTGCTCTATCCATTGTGCTACTTAGAATGCCATATAACCTTCAGATGTGTCTTTCTGCTTCATTTAGAGCCTGAGACCCAGAAAGTATGAATGAAAACTAAGATTGAGTAAGTGACTTGTCCAGGGTCACATAGCTAGTTAAATGTTTAAGGTGGAATTTAAACTCAGGTTCTCTTGACTGGTGTTCTATCCATTGTGCTGAATGGAACCAGGTGAAAGTCTCTCAAAAAGGTTATGAGATGGAGTGAGTCAGACCTTAGGCCCGCAGCCTGTCACATGATTCTCAGGGGTTTGTAGGGCTAGAAAGGATAGACCCTGGGTCCCAGCTTCAGGAAGTATCAGGAAGTTCCATGACCCACAGAAAGAAGATCACATTACTGACCATTGAGTAGTGATGGTTACTTAGTTTTTAGTCCATCCAGTGAAAACACTTGGGTCAGATTCTTTATTCCCGGCTTGCTAGGGTCAAGCACATGCTAGGAAATGGGAGCTGAGAGGCTCTATGTTTGCCCAGGTGTGCTTGGGCCTCTCCTTGCGAGGACCAAATAAATGCCTTCTCTTGTATTTAAAGATGTCTGTGATTACTTAATTTGGATAAGGGGGTCTAGCACCCATCCCATACAGTGCTACCTAGGATTCCATATAGTCAGTCTAAAGATATGTCTTTCTGCTTAATTAATTTAGAGACTGAGACCCAGAAAGTGTGAATGAGTAAACTGAAGTCATACTCAATGGAAAAGCCAAGGCCAGACTTACATTAACCTCTTTAGTTTAATATTTTATGCTTAATACCTTTGAGATTCTGAAATCTTGTATAAAAAAGCCTGTAATTTTTAAAACTAGAAAATGGATTACACATAACATATGCATATGTGTTTGTATAAGGCACATTATATGCCCTGTGAAGTCTATGTTTTTCCCATTCATCTATCTGGATTCCAACAAGTTTTAATTTCAAAGGCTGAGTTTGAATTAGACCTTAGAGGTCATTTAGTATAATCCCCTTGGGGATGAATTAATCTAATCTGCAAAAACCATAGAGGATTGTTTCAGCAATCCCCTACAGATTTTGTAGATTAGATTAATACAATTGTACAGTATTAAGCTAATCTATAAAATGTATAGGAGATTGTTACCTCTGTTCTGAATACTTGAGATGTGAGGGTTAAAAATCACTTTTCAAAGGTATGTGATATTTTAGACAATTTTAATTAAGATTGTTTCTTTTGAAAAAGCAACCTCCTTATAATAACTTTCTTTAATCTTCTTCTGGAGGCAGAGTAAGTCTGATCCCTCCTCCTTCCCAAATAAGAGAGTCTTAGAATTGGAAAAGGACCCTCAGAACTGAACACACTACCACAAGAACATTCTGGCCAATGCAAACAGTAGTAGGAATGTCATTTGCCTAGCCTAAATACTATACCTCTCAATATGTCTTAAAAATCAAAAAATTAGAATTTGAAAGAACTGGGACTAGCAAAATAAGTCTAATTTCTCTTCCATTTGCTAGTCCTGAAAAGGGAAACCATTGTCATTAGATAAGAGAATATGTGGAGCAGTGTAAAAAAAAAAAAAAAAAAAAAAGGAAAGGGGAGGATCAGGATGGAAATCATGAAGAGCTTCGAATGTCAGAGGATTTTATATTTGACCTTAGAGGTGATATGGGGTCACTAGAGCTTACTGAACAGAGGATGGCATGATCAATTCTGCAGTTAAGGAAAATCAGTTTTATGATTGAGTGGAGGATGGATTAGAATGGGGAGAGATTAATAGCCCACTAAGGTTCTAAGGGCTGCACTGGGTTGGTGGCAATGTTAAAGAAGAGATTTTAATAAGGTAAAATTGCAGGAATTGGCAAAAGTTTGGATTTAGGGGGTGGATTTGGGGAAAGAGTGGAGTCAAGGATGACACTTAGTTGCAAGCCTAGTTGACCTGGAGGATGATGATGCTGTCAACAGTATTGGGAACTTTGAAAAGAGGGAGAGGTTTTAACTTTGGGCAGATACAATGAGTTTAGTTTTGTATTTGAGTTTACAATGTCCAAAGCATATCCAGTTTGAAATCTCCATAATATACTACTTTTATTAGTATTAATATACTACTTATAAGTAGTGCTATATGAATACATACATGTCAATATGTATATTATATATGTCTACATACATATTTAATGGGTTTTTAAATGTCATAATTGGAAAAATCATGCTACCTTGTTATATTTAATACATTATAAACACATATTATTTATATTGTTTTAAATTTGTTTTCCATTTCATGGTTGGAAAATCAGGCTAACTGCTTTTAACATATGTTTATTTCTAGAATTTATCCTAAATTTTTTATTCCTAATGTACAGGAAACCAAAATTTCAGATAATCAAGTTTATTAAATCACTAATGTCATTGAACATACAAATATAAAACAGTCATCTCTAGATAAAAGACTATGATTGCTTTCACAGCTCTTCTACATAGTAAAAAGCATGAACTTCATGATGCTAGCACTTAAAGCTATAGTAAAGATAGTAAAGATTTTCAAGAGAATTCAGGTTCCACTTCCTATAGCACATCTCTCCATTAAAAATAAGAACAGCATCTTCTCAAATCTCTTGGGGCAACTTTATTATCTCCTTTAGACTTAACATGTTTAAATTTGTCTATAAGATCATAAAATTCTAGAGGCCAGAAGAGGCCTGGTTTTTATTCATCTTTATATTTTTAATCTTAGAACAATGCCTTGTATGAAGCAGATGTTTAATGTCTAAATTATCAAAGTTTTGGTATTTCTGAATTCACCTGGCCCAGTGGTGATGTGTTATTGCTATTATTTTAAAAGAAAAAAGATAATAAAGGGTTCCATCTTTAAAGCTGAATGCAAAATGAAAATGAGTTTAAAGTCAGATGTCAGATACCAGTCCCCCCACCAAATGCTAATATGATCTTAGACTAAGTTAAAAGAAATAAATATAACAAATAACCCAGTGTGATATTTTTTGACTAGACCACAATTGGAAGAATTGTTTTTTTTAAAGAGAGACATTGACAAGCTGGAGAATGTTCATAGGAAAGTGCCTAAGTGGAGTCTGTGGAAGTGTTGCTCTTTAGCTTGGTAGGGTTGAGGTGGGGAGAAGACGACTTGGATGGGAATTGAGGATGGATCAGTGAAGGAGGAAGGACATGCAAAGAAATGTATATCTTAAAATAACTGAAGGACTATGAGCTGGAGAAAGTATTAGGATTATTATGTGTGACTCCAGGAGCCAGAGTTTTGAACTAAGGGAAAACTATAATGAGGTGGATTTACATTTCATATCAGAAAAAAATCCCTAACAATTCTCTCTGAAAATGAAAACTACTGCTTTCAGGAGGCAGCAGTATCCATCACTAGAGGTCTTCAACAGCAAGTAGAAAACCACTGTTAAGGGATATTTAGAAATGTTTCCTTTATCAAAGGAGGTAATTAAGACTTTTCCTAAGTAGAGAGTGTTATGGATTTGCCCTTAAAAGTCTAGAGCACCATTTAATTATCTCTTAAATCTTTGATTGTTTCTCAACTAGACTCCTGACCTGAACTAAGTTTAAGGAATTATAAAGCTGATACTTTAACTTGCCACATTTTACAAAATTGATTCCTACTTCTTCAAGATTTTTGTTTTTTATCCTCTTCTAGTATAAATTTTATAGAGCTATGCCTATGTAAAGAACTTCCAATGTCTTTTCTCAGGTTCATCTAGGGAAAGGGGAAATTTTTAAGTCATTTCAAGCAGATGATTAGCTAAACTGATAAAGCACTTTGTAGTGAATGGATGAAGAATGTCATATAAGATAGCAGTTACACAGATTTTGTTTGTTTAAACTATGACTTCGTGGGTTATCAGAGAGAAACTAAAGGTGAATCTTGTTCTCTGGTTTCTCTCCAGTGGTGCTTGTGGCTGGTCACATGGGCAGAGCTTTCTGCTGCCATCTTCTTATTACACTTCTTTCAGAGTCCCTGCTGCTGCTTGAACTGTAAATGCAGCAATGGAGATCTGTTTTTTAACTTCTTCCCAGGCCTCCTGTTGATCTGCTTTGTTTTCAATATCAAACATGGCATCATAGATTCCTGGAAATGATTCCCCTGCATATTTGTTGTGACTACTTGGAGCAAAGATGATGTGTCTATGAAAAGAAACCACAAATCAAAGCAGATTGGTAAATAGTTTTTTTCTCTCATAATGAAGCATTAAATGAAATTTAGTGATCTGATTTTTAATATTACTATGAGAGATAAGTAGTACTCCTTGCTTAACCCATAACATTTGCTGAAACTCATTTTAAAAAAAGGAAAAGTAAATTAATTGATCAACACTTTTTGAAATTTGTATATAATAATTTAATGAAAATCACTTTAGGATATGAGGAAGGAAAAATGTGCTCATTGGTTAGGTACACAATACTAGAGGAAATATGAAACTAAATTTCAAATTTACAAAATACACTACCTACTGACTTTTGGCTGCTTTCTGTTGAAAAGAAGTAGGGAAGAGAGGAAACACACAGATTATTGTATGAGGGAGCTACTTTGTAACAAAGTCAAGGAAAAACAATGTATCTGAATGATGAGACACACTAGTCTTTTCACATTCAAGGTTTACATATTCAATATACCAATACATATGTTTTGATAAGGTTAATAGTACATATAAATTATTTGCAGACTATAACTATAGCAATAAGTACCATTGTTGTGAAAAATTTTTCGAGGAAGATTCATATTTTAAATATTCTGGGTTAGTCCCCTGTGGGGGAAGGGACTATGAAATATTAGCAGGTTTTCTGGAACAGGATCAATTAAGAAAGATTTTTAGAATTTTTTCATTTTTTATCTCACTTGCAACTCTCTCCTCAAAATTATAATAAAAGAATGTGGGGTGAGGTAGCTCCTAAGAATGGGGCATAACAAGCATTATGATAACAACAGACACCTCCCCAAACTGCTGATTAGGATGATTGTATAATAAATTATAGAAAAGCTTTAGGCTCTTGAATATGTAACTCTTCAGTCCACTAAGATCTATAACCAGAATCAAATTGAATAATGATTAAGAAGTTTGAAGAGAAACAATAGTAAATTCTTGTCTTTATCCAGATTAGGTCTACACAAAAATATTGCCCAAAGCCCGAAGGCAAGGAGAGCTTGTCAAAAAGGGAGATGGATAGGTTAAAAAATCCAGAAGTCTGTCCATATTTAAATGGAAAAGCTTCAAGGATATCTGAAAATGTGGTTGTGATTCTTCTGACTGTGAAAATTTGGATGATTTAGAACAGGATATCCTGAGAATTGGAAGGGGGTACAGGAAAGGAGGATGTGTTCTATAGAATTCTGATCTGAAATGCTTCATTTAGTGACTGGTTTTTAAAATACTATTATGGGAGAGATAAGTATTTCCTGCTTAGCCCATAACATTTGCTGGAACTCATTTTAAAAAAAATCTGGTACTGTCATCCCAGACAATCTTGGGAGTCTGAAATATATCACTGCTCTGAATGTAGCAACACTCGAAAAGGTAGAAGGCAATAGCAGAAATGGAAGAAATCAAGGGAGATGATCTATAGGTACTGGACAGGGTAGAAACTATCGTTAACACATAGTCCCAAATCTGGAATTGTTTGGGGATGGGAAGAAACATATGAAAGCAATAAACACTTTGAAGAAATGTTATAGAGCAAAAGTATTAAATATAGGTCCAAGCAGTAAAAAGAAGAAACAACTATAAGAAGAGCATAAAAAAAAAAAAAAAAAAAAAAAAAAAAAAAAAAAAAAAAAAAAAGTGGCATGACTACAAGAACTTGCAAAGTACCTGGAAGAAATATATTTTTTTTAAAAATGAAATTATATGTGAAATAAGAACTTTGGAGGAAAGAATAGAAAGAATAATTAATATTGAAATTAAAATGGAAAATCTTACCCAGGTAAGAGAATGCCTGAAAATCAGAATGGAGAAGAAAAGAATACAATGATTTCATTAGCCAAGAAAAAACTTTTTTTTTTGGAAAAAAAAAAAAGGAAAGAATTTCAGGCATCAACTTTCAAACAACTGACTTGTCAGACAAGTCAAGGATAGATGAATAGGTAGTTTAAGAATCACTGAATTCCCCCCAACCATTACCAAACAACCAAAAAAAAAAAAAAAATTCCAGATGTTCTACTTCAAGAGACTATAAATAGTGTATACAGTGCTATACTATGACCAGCTTGGATCTATACCAGCAATGCAAAGTTAATTCAAACATTATTAATATTAAAGACATTATATTAATGACAAGATCAAAGAAAATCATGTGATAACATCAATAGTTGCAGTAAAGCCTTGGCAAAATAAAGCACTCATTGTGTCTAAAACATTTAAAAATTTACTAATCCTCAAAATAGAAAATACAGTTCAAACTCCAAACTTGGAATTATGTTTAGCTGAAAAACATTAGAGACTTTTTCAATAAAATTCAGTGGTAAAGTAAGGGTGTTCATTATTTCTTCTATTATTTTACATAATGGCAAAAATGCTAGTATAGGAATAAGAAAAGAAAATGCTATTAGCAGCATAAATATAGAAAAAAAAACTATTTGATTTGAGGTAACTAGGTAGAACAGTGGTTAGAACATTGAACTTAAGAGTTAACATTGCCTCAGCAACTTACTAGCTATATGATCCTAAAGAAATCACTCTGTGTGTCAGTTTTCTCATCTATAAAATGAGGGGGCTGAATTTAATAGATTAAAAGGTCTTTTTTTTAGCTCTGAATCTATGTATCTGCTTTTTTCACTTCAGCTGAAAACAATAAATTCTGCTCCAGTCTTTTACCTTTACTCTGTATGTATCTCTGCTTCAAATGTTTCTTAACAACCTATTGTACTCTGCTATTCACTTCCATTTTATAGGAGAATTCATCCCATTCTCATTCATAGTTAAAATGGCCAATTCTATATTTCCTGTCAGCTTATTTTTCCAAAATTATAGTTTTCTCTCTTTTTTTACCCTTTTCCTTCTCACTTGCTTCTGACTACCACCCTCCCTTAATCTGTCCTCCCTTTTTTTAGTCACCCCCTTCTTATCTGTTTCCCATTCTACTTCTTCCCTCCTTCTTTCTTTTTCTCTTTCCCCTACTACTTCCCTATAAGGTGAGATAAATTTTGATACCAAACTAAGCATGCATGAAAGTCCCCTCTTTGAGCCAAATCTGATGACATTAAACAATGCTCATTTCAATGCCCTTCCTTCCCTCAACTGTAATAGGTAATAGGTCTTTTTGTGCTTCTTTAGGTAACATAATTTACACCATTTTACTTATCTACTATTCTCCCAGTACAATACTTTTTTCACCCCTATTTTTTTTTTTATA
The DNA here is from genome assembly GCF_048593235.1 of Sminthopsis crassicaudata. Classification (NCBI taxonomy): domain Eukaryota; kingdom Metazoa; phylum Chordata; class Mammalia; order Dasyuromorphia; family Dasyuridae; genus Sminthopsis; species Sminthopsis crassicaudata. The sequence continues at coordinate 503,627,569 of NC_133619.1, read as the reverse complement.
TCATTAAAATCAACTTACACCTACACCTTCCAAGTATATCCCTTTTAACTGCCCTGACAAAGGTACCATTTTCAGGAGTTACATGTATCATTTTCTGATATAGGAATGTGAACATTTTAACATTTAACCTTTTAAAAAAATGTTTTTTACTTTTTTATGCTTTCCTTGAGTCTTGTATTTGAAGATCATATTTTCTGTTCAGTTCTGGTCTTTTCATAAAAAAAGATTGAAAATCCCCTGTTTCATTGAATGTCCATCTTTTCCCTTGAAAGATAAATGCTTTTGGTGGGTAGTTGATTCTTGGTTATTGCCCAAGTACCTTTGCCTTCTAAACTATATTTCTTTAATGTAGAAGCTCCTAGGTTCTGGGAATCCTAATTATGGCACCTTGATATTTTAATTGTTTCTTTCTGCTTGTTTACAGTATTTTCTCTTTGATCTGATATATAATTTTGCATCTAGCTAAAATACTCTTTGGGGTTTTCATTTAATTTCTTTTCCCTATTTTTCTTCTAACTCTCTAAGATTTTTGAACTGTTCCAAAGTCTTTTGAACTTGAAGATCAGTTCATATTTCCCTTTGAGGCTTTATCTGGAGGTGTTTATTCCTCTTTTGGGTTTGTGTTCTGCTCTTCCCTGTCTCCAGAGTAGCTCTCTATGGTCAGCACTTTTTTTGCTTTTTTGCTAATTTTAAAAGTTGAGTTCTGCTCCTAGGGCAGAGAGGTGATTAGCCCGAGCTTCCCCTACAGAGCAATTGGAGCTTCTTAATGCCTCATGGAACTGGTGGTGCTGCAGCCTTTTTGTATAAATACAAATCATTACCCCTTTCTATATATAACCAATTAAGTGAAGTAGGATAAGATTGAATGAGAAATTCCACTCAAAATAATTGGCCAATATATTAAATATTTGGGATATCAGACACAAACAAGGAGGAAGTAGTCAGAGGTGAAACTCAATTGCCAGATAGATATTGTTTTCATTACACTCTACTGGAAAGAAAACATTAGGAAATTCCAATGAAATGAAATAAGTAAATTGGAGGAACATGGGATAGTTTACCTCTCAGACTTGTGGAGGAGGAAGGAGTTTGTGTCCAAGGGAGAACTAGAGACCATTATTGATCACAAAATAGAAAATTTTGATTACACCAAATTAAAAAGTTTCTGCACAAACAAAACTAATGCAAACAAGATTAGAAGGGAAGTAACAAATTGGGAAAACATTTTTACAGTTAAAGATTCTGATAAAGGCCTCATCTCCAAAATATACAGAGAATTGACTTTAATTTATAAGAAATCAAGCCATTCTCCAATTGATAAATGGTCAAAGGATATGAACAGACAATTTTCAGATGATGAAATTAAAACTATTTCCACTCATATGAAAGAGTGTTCCAAATCACTATTGATCAAAGAAATGCAAATTAAGACAACTCTGAGATACCACTACACACCTGTCAGATTGGCTAAGATGACAGAAACAAATAACGATGAATGTTGGAGGGGCTGTGGGAAAACTGGGACACTGATGCATTGTTGGTGGAGTTGTGAAAGAATCCAACCATTCTGGAGAGCAATCTGGAATTATGCCCAAAAATTTATCAAAATGTGCATACCCTTTGACCCAGCCATACTACTACTGGGCTTATATCCCAAGGAAATACTAAAGAAGGGAAAGGGACCTGTATGTGCCAAAATGTTTGTGGCAGCCCTTTTCATAGTGGCTAGAAGCTGGAAGATGAATGGATGTCCATCAATTGGAGAATGGTTGGGTAAATTATGGTATATGAAGGTTATGTAATATTATTGTTCTGTAAGAAATGACCAACAGGAGAAATACAGAGAGGCCTGGAGAGACTTACATTAACTGATGCTAAGTGAAATGAGCAGAACCAGAAGATCACTATACACTTCAACAATAATACTGTATGAAGATGTATGCTGATGGAAGTGGATATCTTCAACATAGAGAAGAGCGAATCCAATTCCAATTGATTAATGATGGACAGAATCAGCTACATCCAGAAAAGGAACACTGGGAAATGAGTGTAAACTGTTATTTTTACCTTCTGAATCCAATTCTTCTTGTGCAACAAGAAATTCGGTTCTACACACATATATTATATCTAGAATATACTGTAATATATTTAACATGTATAAGACTGCCTGCCATCTGGGGGAGGGGGTTGGGGGAGGAAGGGAAAAAAATCTGAATAGAAGTAAGTGCAAGGGATAATGTTGTAAAAAATTACCCATGCATATGTACTGTCAAAAAAAAAAAAGTTATAATTATAAAATTTAAAAAAAAAAAAAAAAAAAAAAAGAAATCCCTTATTCAGTCTTTGGGATTATTCTTTAGAAATTACCAAAATCAGACACCTGTCCTAGGACTGGCAGTCTCTCTGATCTGTTTCTCCACCCCTGTTACCCCATTTCCTTAATTATTATTTCAGCATTTTGACATCAGAACACTAATGGTTTGGGGCATCCTGTTTCTTGGTCTAATTGCATCATTTACTCAGAAAATCTGTCCTCCCGAGAGAGAGAGAGAGAGAGAGAGAGAGAGAGAGAGAGAGACAGACAGACAGACAGACAGACAGACAGAGACAGAGAGAGAGAGAGAGAATGAAGCTCTCAAACTCCATTTTTTGTCTCTCTCGGAGCCCCTGACTTGGGGTGCCTTCTCAGGGCAGCAGGACTGTCTGAGCACTGCTACACAGCAGACGCTGAGTTAAATGCACAAATGACCACAGATCTAAAGACTGTCCATCTCTGGTTGAGATGCCCCCCAACTGCAAAGATTTAAACAGGGAGGTGTGTGTCTCTCTGAATAAGAAGTGCTGTTCTATGTTAATAATACTGGGTTATTGGGGAAAAACTGGTTCTTGCCACAAGTCCTTGTATTTTCTAGTTTTAGTCTGCTTTGTTTTATTGTCCTGCCTCAGTTTCCCTGCCTCTTAGTTCTACAAAACCTCCCCCTGCCTCTTTATCAGAATACTTGATAAGATCTTATATTTCAGAATAGCAGAATGTCTCTCCCATCCCAAGCTATGGGAATGCCTTATCAAGATGCTGTCTCCACTGATTATGTCATCTCTCTAGAAACCTACTCCAATATTGCTCTTGCCTCTATTAGGTAACACAAACCCCCTACACTCTATCAGCTGTCTGGAGCTCTATGCTCAAGCCAAGCATTGCTCATTGAGATGTCATGGCACAGCTCTAACAAAATAAAAGTTTTTTTTTGTTGCATTTCTCTCTCTCTTAGGGATGCCTAAAGGGAATGAAAGCTATAGAGTTGGTCTGGTTACTGCCTCTCAATAAACTCCACTGAACTAATCTCTCTCCACTCACCTTAACAGGGCTTCCCTGCTGTTAGGAAGCTAGCCCCTTTGAATCGAAAAGGTTGAGAAAAAGAGCAATGTTCAAACTTAGCCTGGGTTTCTGTGAATGCCATCCATACTTCGGTAGGATTTATTTCTAAAAGAACTGCTAATTTCTTGAATTCTCTTATGTCGAATTAGACATTCTGTATATGATTGTATTTGCATTGGGTATTTTAAAACAAACTGGTTTGTATGAATAATTTGTATGAATATCATTTACTTGGATATGAACCTATGGGGACAAATTCCTTATTGTTATCAATATAAGGTTATGATAAACATTTGGTTAGAATTTATGTTCTTGCATTTTTTCCTCATGTAACTGATTTTAACATCAGAGCAATAGTCAATAGAAATTGTTAATGCAATTCAATTATATCATACCTTGTTGTTTCTAGCCTGATTATATGTAATCATTGTATCCTAAATGCTTGGCCAAATAAGTATTTAGCCTGGTCATCTGTCTGCTACTGGACAACTAATAGAGATCTGTAAGACCAAAACTGATTTCTAACACCTGTTGATTTCCTTTATCTTCTTAACCTGAGACTCTCAGTTCTCTTCTCAGGGCAACTCCTGCCTCCAGACACTCAGAAAGAAGCAGAGATGCTCTTTTAATGCAAATCTCTTCTAGACTTAAGCCTTAGAAGACCCCAGTCTCTGCCCTGATTCCGAGCAGGAGGAACTGCCTTCTCACCACCACAGAACACCACAAGGGTTGAACTGGCCCCCCAGCATCCTGCTCCCTGGTAGGAATTTGAGGTCTGGCCCTGTATCTCAGGACAGCCCGAACACCACAGGGGCCCGGTAAGCTGGGTAGGCTATGCTGACACTTTTCACCCCTTCTCTATAAAGAGTGGGGAAACTAGGAAGGAAAAGATTCAGGATCTTTGCTTATTGAATAACTAACTCTCTTCAAGAAGCACAGTTTTTCCAACATTTCCAAGAGCTTAAACTGCATTCTTATCTTGATCTGCAGCTCTGACAACTGGGGATACATATCCATCCCTAGACCCTGCCTTACAGAAGAGCAGTGGTTCATTAAATCTACTAGAGGCCTCTTGCCTCCCCTGGCTTCTGGTCCACACCCGTTAATCCCACCCCCAGGAGAAATTATCTTTCCTGGAAATTAAGGGTGAAAGAGCTAGACTACAAATGATCTTTTTCTCTCAGCATTTTCTCCTATTTCTCTTTGATAATTAGATGGGCCATCAGACAAGTAGCCCATAGAAGGGACCTGATGCATTTCTTGCTAAAGGCCCCATTCTCCTGAATGTCACCATCTCTACCCTGGATGACACCCCACTTTTAATCTGTTCCCGAGATCTGTTTTGTCTAGGCTTTCCCTAGGTTTTGGATTCTCAGCTGGCCTTTTAGCCTGGAGAACTTTGATTGGGGACAACTGACTGGGACACCTCCTCGATGCCCTGCTGCCATCCCCCATACCTCACACCTCACCTCCTGGCATGGAACCCCAAATCTCTACGACCCTTGTCAGATTGAAGCAGTTAAAGAGGAGATTGATGCCCCTTTTCCCACATGCATCTGGAGGCGATGGTTTGAGGGGGGAACAAGACGAGGGGACCCCACTACTCTGAAGATCTTTGGAGAAAATCTTCAACCTTTCCTTAAATGAAGGACACTGCCCCAAATTTTCGTTTTTCTTAAATGAATTTAAGTCTCAACTGTTTAAGGAGGGAACTGATGGGGGTTGAAGTCCCTTTAAGATTATTCGGGCCCAGCCCCCCACTATCAGCTCAACTTCCCCCAGCCCTCACCTGATCTGAGCTAACTGAAAAGCCCGCCAGAACTAGATACCGTCCACAATCTTTTGGTATAAAAGAGGTGAGCCAGAAACTCTCTCATTACAGGAACCCTCCCAGCCAACACATGGTATCCTTCCAGCCATGTAAGGGCTCCTGCCTGCCCAGGGCCACTTTTGGCCCTGGCGTCTTTCTAACTTAACTTCCAAATTTCTACAGTAAACCTTTTATTTATCAATCTAGATTTTCGGGCCTGTAAATTCATTTTACAGGGGACACTGTGCCTCATGGGATTATCTATGCACTGAGAAATGGGGTTCCCCCTTTCTTTTCCCTCATTAATAGGGTCTTAGAGAGTTGGAAATGACTGAACAACAAAATAAATTATAAGTATATTTTCCAAATTATAAATATACTAAGTGACCCAAAAAAGTTAGAAATAAAATTTAAACAATGACAAACCTGTGTAGCAAATTATGACAATACAGAGTTCAAATGAGTTCCCTGAAATAATAACACATCTTGCATATAATAGGTGTGTAATAAATGCCTGTTGAATTGAATTGATACTGGCAATTCAATTGCAAAAACAGAATTAAAGCCCACACTGTTCTCTTCCTGTAAAAAAAAAAGCTCATATCATACAATTCTTTCTTTAGTATAGCATCTACACTCCACATTCCAAGGAAGAATATGTCACTTTAAATAAGCATATCAGAAAATTAACTCAGTGTTCAAATCCACTTCCTTCTAAAGCTCAAGTTGATTAAAGTTGCTCTATCAGACTGTTACAGCAGGAAGCTTTGCATACAGCAATATTATACAGGCAATGAATATCTCTTTTAACACTACTTATTTGGAAACCCTGAAGTACACCGGACATTCAGGATTCTTAGTTTTTAAAGATTTTTATGGTCTTAAAGAGATCTTTCTTTTTAAAAATGAATATTTATATACTGTTTGATCCTCCACTAAAACTATGACAAGTTAGGAAGAGCTTTAGTCTGAATGTATCTGGAAGTCATGGAAAATTAGATAAGAGGGTGGGTAAGTTCTCCTTTGTGTCTGACTACTCCTCCCTACTCCTTTTAATCTCCTGTGACTTTTTTGAAGAAGAGAGCTTATATCATTCTCATTTCCCTCTGCCATCTGTCATGCCATAGAAAGTCCACTGATTATTTAAAGGATTTGCAAATAAAAAACTGTCAGCCAGCTCCATATTAGAATAATACTTTGGATTTTGTTTCATGCTTTTAAAACTACTTTTATGGATATAATTTCCATTTAATTCACAGAAGCATCCAAATGATATCCCCATTTTGACAGAAGATGAAACAAACACAGTGAGATTTTTTTTTAAAGTTGGGCTTCCCTACCTATCTTAGGCAGTAGTATAGGAAGTACAGGCACTTTTCAAAGAGTCAGTCTCACTATGAAAAAATGCAGGAGTTTTGATCAATTCTTTTTCTGACCTGAGCTAGTTCACTGAACATTATGCCACATGATGGCCCATCAAGTTGAGGGAGATTATCACATTGATGATGGATTTATTTGAGGACTCCTGCTAAACTTTAGTTCTATTGTAGTTTTAAACTACTAGGATCAAGACATCCTCCTGCCTCCTCAGCATCGTGGGTAAGCTGTATTATTGGCATGTAAATTACTCACAGGCAGTAACAGTGAGATTAAATTGATTGAAAATCCTCTGACTTTTTAAGGAGTGCAAAGAACCTTACAGATAATTTAATCTAATCTACTCATGCTACAGATGAAAAAGATGAAACTTAGAGAGTTGAAATAAGTGACTTCTCTAAGTTTAAAAAAGTCATAAGAAGCAAAGCTAGGGATTCAAACCTAGGACTCCTGCTTCAATATCTTTCTACTCTGACATGAAAATATAAAGTAAGTTATTTACAGAACTAGGACAAAAATCTAGGTTCCCCCAGCATTATAGGACTGAGAAAAAAAAATTAGTGAATATATAGTTCCCAACTCTTCATTTTATATATGAGGAAACTGAGATTACACAATGGTTGAATGAGTTTTCCAAGGTTACATGAAGCAAAGTTTCTTAAAACTTTTCTACTCATGACTCCTTTTTGCCTAAAATTTTTTATATGAACCTATATGAATATATAAAATAAGTATACAAACCAAACATTTACTTATAAAAATTGCAATTTTGCAATCCCTACATTTAGTTATGAGACCCCATATGACAGAGGTAGGAAACATTTGGCCCCATAGGCCATATAAAGTCCATGAAATCATTTGGTCTGGCCCTACCAAAGCAACCAGTTGACAACAATTTCTCACTGCTTGAGTTCTTCAAGTTGACAATTTTATATGGACCACAAATGATGTTATAAATATCCAAATGATTACTGGCAGAAAAAAAGATTCACCATCCCTGTCATATGGGGTCTCAATCCACAGTTTCAGAAGTTAGTTCACAGAGCAATAAGGTCATGTCTCATTTGATGTTTTTGCACTCCTAGAACCTAGCAAAAGTATCCAAAAAGTGCTTGATATGTGCTTCTTAACTGAACTTTGCTAGGGCTCTACCAATGACACCAAACTAATTTAATTACAAAATCCAATGGCATTTGAAGAGTTAGTGGAACCAGATTTTAAGTTTGATTCAAAAGAGATGGTAAGGAAGATGTTAGGGAGTTTTACTTTTATAACTGCAGGTGAGGTTTGGAGATGTTGACAAAGTAGTTGTAAAAGACTAAAAGGAAATGAATATATATATATATATATATATATATATATATATATATATATATATATATATATATAAGCTCCAGTTTTGTAGTTAATATGCATTTAATGGAACTCATCTCCTTCACCCCTGTTTCTAATGATTCCATTTTTTAGCCACTACAAAAAAGGCTGCCATAAACATTTTTGTACATGTGGGTCCCTTTTCTTTCTTTAAGATCTCTTTAGGATATAAGTGCAGTAGTAACACTACTGGATCAAAGGGTATGCACAGATTGATAACTTTTTGAGTACAGTTCCAAATTGTTCTCCAAAATGGTTGAATTGGTTTATAATTCCACCAACAACATATCAGTGTCCTAGTTTTCCCACATCTCCTCCAACATTTGTCATTATCTTTTCCTGTCATCTTAGCCAATCTGAGAGGTGTATCTCTGAATTGTGTTAATTTGCATTTCTCCAATCAATATTGATATGGAGCACCTTTTCATATGATTAGAAATAGTTTCAATTTCTTAATCTGAAAATTGTCTGTTCATATGCTTTGCCCATTTATCAATTGGAGAATGGCTTGATTTCTTATAAATTTGAGTTAATTCTCTATTTTGGAAATGAGGCCTTTATCAGAACCTTTGAATGTAAAAAATGTTTTCCCAGTTTATTGCTTTCCTTCTGATCTTATTTGCATTAGTTTTGTTTGCACAAAAACTTTTTAACTTAATATAATCAAAATTTTCTATTTTATGATCAATAATATCTCTAGTTCTTCTTTGGTCACAAATTCCTTCCTCCTCCATAGGTCTGAGAGGTAAACTATCCTATGTCCTTCTAATTTATTTATAATTTCATTATGTCGAGATCATGAACCCATTTCAATTTTATCTTGGTATATAATGTTAAGTGCGGGTCAATGCCTAATTTCTGCCATACTAGTTTCCAATTTTTCCAGCAGTTTTTGTCAAATAGTGAATTCTTATCCAAAAAGCTGGGGTCTTTGGGTTTGTCAAACACTAGATTGCTATAGTTACTATTTTGTCCTGTGAACCTAACCAATTCACTGAACAACTAGTTAATTTCTTATCCAGTACCAAATGGTTTTGATGACCGCTGCTTTATAATACAGTTTTAGTTCAGGTACAGCTAGGCCAATTTCATTTGATTTTTTTTTTTCATTAGTTCCCTTGTAATTCTTGACATTTTGTTCTTCCAGATGAATTTTTTCTACATCAGTAAAATAGTTTCTTGGGAATTTGATAGGTACAGCACTAAATAAACAGATTAGTTTAGGTAGTATTGTCATTTTTGTTATATTCGCTTGGCCTATCCAAAAGCACTTAATATTTTTACAATTGTTCAAATCTGACTTTATTTGTGTGGAAAGTGTTCTGTAGTTTTGTTCATATAGTTCCTGACTTTCCCTTGGCAGATAGATTCCCAAATATTTTATACTACAGACAAACAGATATTCCTAAAGCACAATGGTGACTATGTCACTCAACAACAAAATGCTCTTTATACTGTCTCCAAACTACCATTTCAGATTTCTTTCCTATCATTACCCCATCACACACACAGTGTTATAAACTGCTCTATTTAATTTGCTTTAAACTCAACATTCTTTGTATCTTTGTGTACTTCTCCATCAATCTGCCTTCTAATACCCTTGCTTTCTTCCTGATTATAAGGATAAAAAGGATTGGCAACTCAAGTATATCCTCTGGACATCAAAATATGCCCATTAGATATAATTCCATTTACCATGATTTAAAAAAAAAAGCTCCTCAAATGTGTTCAATACGGTGAGACAGGTTGTGGTGGCTCTTAGCCAATTTTTCATTTAGATTTGTCCTTTGTGTTAAGACTCTAAGCTTATTTCTTTAACTCTTCATTTTCTCATAGCTAAGTTCCTATTTTTTTCCATCTCCATTTTGCTGCCAATTCTGAAATTTGACATAGGTAGATAATGACCTAGTACCCTAGTTGTCTGCTTCCTGAAAATTGTTCAAAGATTTGGAGTTGTTGGCAATATGGAATAAAAGAAAGAATTCTAGATTTGAAATCTGAAGACTTAGATTGCAGGCCTAAAAACATAGATACTCTTTAATGAACCCTTCACAATGACACTTATAAAGGTGTATATAATAAGGAGTACAGCATTACCATGTTTTTCTTCATATGCATGCCATGAGATTGGCTTATGGATAAGATGCTTTTAATATTTCAGTACTTAAATCTTTTTTGATAGGGCCTCCAATAGACATATCTTATACCATTGTTTTATACTATATTTATGTATGTATATATTCTAGAGTGCCAATATGACATAAGCTCCTTGAAGGCAAGAGGATGCTTTGTTTTTATATTCCTACCTCCTAGCATGGTGCTGTAAAGTACTTAATAAATATCTGTTGAATTGTGTTGCTTTATAGTAAATAATATTATAGCAAAGTTGATGCATATGTATGTGTATGGCTATAAAATTCAATGTGTGTTGGGCATATACTTTCACAAAGGGCTGATCCCATAGTTCATAGTCACATGATTTAGGAGCCAGACTGCAGCACTTTTATCACGTGACAGGGTTCCCTTCTATAGATCACTAAGATTAGCAAAGCATATAGCTGTATAACTGACATTTTTCACCCAATCATAGTAGTCAGGAATGGATGAACAAACTAATATTCCCACCCAACCATAATTCAAGCCAAGATCTCATTAGTATGATTCCATGTGTAGCTAAATAAATCATCATTCTCAGAGCTAGAGACAAATACTGGATTTTTTTTCAACATATATTCTATAGAGAAGACTATAAAATCCTTTTGTTACTTACTAAAAGAGGCAATGTCTAGAATATTTCAGGCCTTTAATTCACAACATTATAAGTAACTATATTCAGGGCCTACAGGAAAACTATTATTTCTGTTGTTAAAAGGATTGGAAAAGGGGAATGAGGAAAACATTACAAACATATTTAATAAGGGCTTTGATTGCATTCTTTACAATGGGTCTATAAAGGGCTTTGTGCTTTGTAAGTGGTAATATAGAAGAGCATTTTTCTTATAAGTATTTCAGGGTTCAGACCCAAAGAGTCCTGTTGTGAAAGAAAAGAAAGTTTTGCAATGTACTCTGAGCAACTGTGCAGTACAATGAGATAAAGATGTAGGTAACAAAGTCCAATACAGGGAGAGTATCACTAAAATGGAGCTACCAAATATGTTATTTTTTTCTTATTTTATTTTCATTTGAAAATATATTTAAATTTACTTATGTAAAGATATTAAATATATACATGTGTACAATATATTTATCAAATATATATATTTTATTATGTTTACTTAAGGCAATTATTTATTGGATAAAAGACTCAACCTAAATAATGCCATCTTTGTGTAACAGGAATAGAACAAAGTAATTCTAAGCAACAACTGATGATTCGACATTAGACACACTATAAATCTGGAAGGTTTCATTTATACAGCATTGATATTTAAACTGGATTTGCCTTAGTTTAGTATACAATTTATATTATACACATTTTATGAGGGGATGTAGGTAGGTGTGGTTAAATCATGTGAGATATCACAGGTATAGGACACTCCAAGTGAGATCTGTATTACTGTAGGCTGAAACAGTTTCCTGGGAAAGAGTTTCCTGGGATACTGAGCAGCTAACTGACTTTCCCTAGGTCATCCTGATGGTATTTTTCAGTATAAGGAATGCATGAAGACTTTTCTGATTCTAAGGCCAGCTCTCTACCCATCATACCACTCTGCCTGCCTTTTATCTTATTTGTGACATGTATGATACTGCCATAATCTGGGAGTTCTGACCACTGTGTCTGGCATTGTGTATAAAGTAAAATATTAAATAGCTTCAGCAGTAATAAAGTAAAATTTTTATCTCAAAACATAACAGATTTATACATCTACATCAGCACTAGAATTCAGCCTATTAACAATTTTATTCAGCAATGCAATTAAAAGAAGTGGAAGCAAGATGGCAGAGAAAGGACAAGAAGTTGCCTGAGCTTTCTTGAATTTCTCTCTATATAACTTTAAATCAAAACAAGAGTTAAATTCTAAAGCAACAGAACCAACAAAAGAATAGGGTGAAACAATATTCAAGTCCAAGATAACTTAGAAGGACTATAGAAAAGGTTTGTCTCACCTGAGTAAAAGAAGAACATAACCCAGTTTAGGCAGTGCTCATTCAAACCAGTGAGAGACTCCTAACACCAGTACACCTCAGCAACTCTCCTGGGTCAGCAGGCTTCTAGCCTCAGCTCAGTAAACAAACTGCCAGCTGTGCAGTCTTCAGCACAACAGATAAAGGTAACAACCCCAGAAGCTGCTGCTGCAGAAAGCTAATAACTAAGTCCCTAGTTTCCAACATAAGAAGTTTGGGACACTGCTCCCAGTACTCCCTAATAAGAGATCAACTTTAAAAGTCAGGAAATGGGCTGGGAAATGAGCAAAATAAAAGAGAAAAAAAAAAAAAAAAAGAAATAAGAAATAATAGAAAGCTATCATGATGACAGGGAAGATCAAACAAACTCAAAAAAGGAAAACAATATCAAAACATGCAAAGCTTAAAAGAGAAATATGAGTTGGTCTCTCAAGTCCAGAATTTGCCCTGGAAGAACTCAAAAAGGATTTTAAAAATCAAATAAGTGAGGTACCAAAAACTATGAGGAAAAAAGAAGAAACAGTTTAGAAAAACAAAACAACTCATTAAAAAGTAGCATTGACCAAATGGAAGAGGAGGCACAAAAGCTAACTGAAGAAAATAATTTCTTATAAATTAGGAATTAGGCAAGTAGAAGCTAATGATTCTATAAGACATCAAGAATCAATCAAACAAATCCAAAGAATGAAAAAAAAAATAGAAGAAAATGAGAAATTCAACATTGGAAAAACAACTAATTTGGAAAATAAATTCAGAACAGATAATTTAAGAATTATAGAACTGCCTGAAAACCATGATCAAAAGAAGCCTGGACTCATCTTTCAAGAAATTATCAAAGAAAATTTTCCTGATATCCTAGAACCAGAGAATAAAATAGTAAAGTGAAGAATCCACTGATCATCTTTTCTGAAAAAAATCCTAAAATGAAAACTTCCAGAAAAGCAGTACTTGGGGGAAATTTATCTCTAAATACTTAATCAGTAAAACATAAACAAGCAAATAAATTAATTGAGCATGCAACTAATAAAACTAGAAAAAGAACAAATTAAAAATCCCTGATTAAACATCAAATTGGAAATTCTGAAAATCAAAGGAGAGATTAATAAAATGTAAGAAAACCATTGAACTAATTAATAAAACTAAGAGCTCCTTTTATGAAAAAATAAAAATGATAAACTATTACTTAATTTGATTTTATAAAAATAAAGAAGAAAACCAAATTACCAGTATTAAAAATGAAAAGGGTGAATTCACCACTAATGAAAAAGAAATTAAAACAATAATTAAAACTATTTTGACCAAATGATTGCCAACAACTCTGACAATCTAAGTGAAAGGATGAATATTTACAAAGTTAGAAATTATCCAGATTAACAGAAAATTAACAGAATATTTAAATCTATTCCAGAAAAAGAAATTGACAAGAATTCTGGGAGGATAGTGGAGCAAGTCAGAAAATCCCAAACTCTCTAGATCTCTCCCACAAAGTTAGGGCAGAATAGTAAAAATTACAAGTTAATTCTACCAAACATATAAAGAACAATAACTTCCAATATTATATAAATTATTTAGGAAAAGGGGCAAATGGTCTCACCAAATTTCTTTTATGACACAAATATAGTTTTGGTACTCAAACCAGAAAGAATGAAAATAGAAAATTATGGACCAATTTCCATAACAAAAATTTATACAAAATTTTAAAATAAAGAATTATCAAGTAGATTCCAGCAATAAAATACCAACATCATACACTATAAGTAGGTGGGATGTAGAGCTGGTTCAATATTAAGAAAACTACCAGCATGTATTAACTGACCATATCAATAACAAAATCAACAGAAATTCTATGATCATCTCAATAAGATGCAGAAAAGCCTTTTTAACAAAACATAGCATCCATTTCTATTAAAAACAAAAACAAAAACAAAAAACAACCCATTAGAAAACACAGGTATAAATGGAGTTTTCCTTAAAATGATAAGTAGTATTTATCTAAAACATCAGTAAATATTATCTGTAATGGCAATAGGCTAAAAGTCTTCCCAGTAAAGTCAGAGATGAAGCAAAAATGCCTAGTATCATCATTATTATTCAGTATTGTACTCAAAATATTAATTATAGCCACAAAAAAAGAAAAAAATATTGAAGGAATAAGAATACACAGTGAGGAAAGAAAACTATCACTCTTTAAAGATGATATGATGGTATAGAAAATCCTAGAGTCTCAACTAAAAATAGTTGAAGTAATTAACAACTTTAACAAAGTTACAAGATATAAAATAAACACATAAAATCATTAACATTTTAATTTATTATCAACAATACCCAGTGCAAATTGATAGAATGAAAAATTCCATTTAAAATAACCAGACACAATATAAAATACTTGGGAGTCAATCACTGAGAATCACTAACTCAGGAACTATACAAAACATTACAAAACACTTTTCACACAAATAAAGTCAAATTGGAAACAAGTGGAACAAATATCAGTTGCTCTTAGGTAGGCTGATGCAATATAATAAAAAATGATAATTCTACCTAAATTTATTTACTTCTTTAGTGTCATTCCAATCAAGTACCAAAAATATCTTTATAGATGTTATAATAGGTAAATAGCATTAATATTTAAATAACATTTATTAAACACTTACCTTCTGAACAATATGCTATATGCCAGGTGTACAAAGATGAAATAAACTACTTCCCTGTCCTCCAGATTTCAGTAATAATAGGAAAAGAATAAGAAGCTTTGAAATATATGTTCTCTAAGGTTGCTCCAGTTCTAGATTTATGATTCTATTTATAATTCAGATTATCTACTTCTAATTCAAATATCTTATCTGGAGCTCTGTGAAAAAACTTGTTTTTTACCTCTCACAATCTCCCAAGATTTTTTAGAGGATAAATGGGAAATATTTGCAAAATACTTCACACAGTACTTAGCAGATACTAACTTTTCCTTTCCTTTCCTCTTCTTCCCAAAAAAATCCACTTTATAAGTTATTCATGTTAATGAAATATAACTGTTTCTTCATCATTATTGCGGACTATATTGAAATACAACATGTACTCAGCATCTACCCACAGTCTGTAAGTAGATAATTCAATAAATATTTGTTAAACTAAATATATCAACAGGCTATATAGAACTGTCCTTTTTAACATCATATACCTGCCTCCAAATATCTAGAGGGAAAGATTAAATATTCATAAAAATCATAAAATTAGTGTTTTTGTTTATATTTCTCAATTTTATGTTTTTAAAATTCATTTGCTAATTTAGCTAATGACTGCTTCTTTTCATTAAAGGCTTTTTAACACATCAAAATAGTATTTGTTGAATCTGATAAGCTGACAAATTGTGTTTGTTTTTACTTTTATCCTCGCAATTATTTTTAAATATTTATTTGAGAAGCCCAAGACTCTAAAGGAAGATGGGATAAATAAACCATAAGGTTCAGAATAGATGTGTTATCATCTGAAAACAGATGCTAGAGAAGCTAGAAATTCTACAATATAAGAATGAGAAAGGAATACATTCCAGGTATTGGGGATAACATACAAAGTCAGAGAAATGAGAGATGCATATTCAAGTAGGACACTTGGGTTGATATGTAGAGTTCATCAACCAGAATAATATGCCAAAAAACCTGGAAAAAGAAGGCTAGATTCAGATTGTGAAGGAGTTTAAATGCCAAACATAAGAGTCGATTTTTATCCAAAAGGTAAAACTAAACCACTGCAGTCTTGAGTAGGAAAATGGCATAATCAGAATTTCCTTTGAAGAGTCATTTTACCAATTTCATGGAGTTTGTGTATTTGAAATATCTTCTTTATAAAACTGGCATTCTCTGAACTTCTTTATTTTGTCAGTCAGATTATCATTCTCCCATTCACATACACTTGAAACCACACTCTAATTTTTGACTCCTCTATTCCATTTTCCTCTATAATCCTCTCAAATTAGAGCCTGCTAAAAAATAGAATGAGTTACTTAATTAAGCAGTATGTTCCCCATTATAAAACATCTTTAAATTGAGATTAAAGTTGGTGAACTGGCTTTATGCTTCAAGTAAAAATTTAATCTTCATGACCTTTTAAGTATCTTCCAGATGCAAAATTTTCTAAAGTTGTTTATATCTGTAAAATAGATATTTGGTGTATTTTAATGGGATCACAAAGTTTTTATAGGATCCTCTCAAAAGATAAAGAGAATTCTTGGGCTATATTACTTTTGTTCTTTTTTTTGGAGGTGGGGGGGTTATTTACTATTAATAGTCACAGCTTCTATGGCTTCTTTAGGGGCAGTTGGTGTTGAACACTGGGCCAAAAGTCAGAAAGAAATCTAATCTCAGACACTTCCTACCTATATGACCCTGGGAGAGTAAACCTCAGCTTCCTCCTCTATAAAATGGAATAATACTAGTTCCTATTCCTAGGATTATTGTGAAGATCAAATGATATATTTTATTTGTAATCACTTAGCCACAGTGCTGAGCACATATTAAGCACTATATAAATCTTAACTATTTTTATTATTTTAAATCTTCATTTGCATTTTCTTGATGCTTCCAGTAAGTTCTTTAAGTATAAATAATGATTGATGTCTAAGCCTATAAGTCCTTGGTTCAAAACTGATAGGAAAGCTAGCCCACAGGAGTGAATCTGGCAAGAAAAGCTTACTACAGATAATGTTTTAACAACCCTGAGTATTCTTTATTTTATTCCAGAGTATAGCCTCTAGAATACCTTTAAATCTGAAGTGATCAAATTAATTAGAAAATGAGCCAGTAGCATAGTGACAGGTGAAGGATTGGTGTTAGTTCAGTTGAAATAATTTTCATTTCATTCCTGACCAAATATAGTAGTCTCCTAATCAGTTTTCTCACCTCTAGTATCTTGATTCCAATATAGTCTGCATTTTTTTAGCCCAATTAAATAATTCCTTAATCATGCCATTTTCTTTGCTCAAAAGCCTTTAATTATTCCTTACTGCCTCTAGGAAATTTAGTTGAAATAATACTAATTGTAGCATTAGAGGTCCTGTGTTCAAATCTAATTTCTGAAAATAACAGCTTATTGCAACTTTGGAGAAGTCACTTAATTTTCCTGGGCCTCAGTTTCCTTATCTGTAGGACAAAGCTATTGGATTAGATGAACATGGAACTTTTTTTCAATGGAACTTTCTAAATCAATGATACTATGAATTTTCTTAGTCTAACATTCAAGTTTTCCCCTACCATAATTTGGGCCCAACGTTCTTAGCAAACTGGCCTACTCACTCTCCCTTTAAGGCTTTTCCAAATGATCAAACTTCAGAAATTATACTTCATAGTGAAACTTATAACAAAAATATTATGAAATTGCAAGTGATTTTAAAAGAAATGGCAATAAATAGTCTGGATTTTTTGAAAATTGAGTTTAGAAGCATGAATCCAAATAACAAACTGATCATATCAAAAGAAATATACCAAAAAGTTGTATCTTCTATAACTATCAAGAGTGAATAATACATCCCTCCCTCAAGTATTTTTAAGAAGAGTACAAAACATTTAATACTTGCAATATTTGTTAGGATAGGTTAACAAGTAACAAACAGAAAAGTGCAGAAAAATCTTGAAAGCCACTGAAATTATGTGAAAAGGCATTGGAAGATCACAACAATATCTAATTAATATAAGCTGTAGAAAACTTGAATACAATATTGCTTATTTAAAAGCAACAAAAAAGAAACAAGTATAAAGGAATCTGGAAAAATATCAGAAATTCTAGATTTTTAAATCAACAACTGAAAACAAAAGTTAAAAAAGATAAATCATGTGATACAAAGAATCAAAGCAGTACAGTTAGCAAAGTACATAATTCAACTTCCATCAAAACCTTTACTATAAAGGGAAAGGGATCTGTATATGCCAAAATGTTTGTGGCAGCCCTTTTGGTAGTGGCTAGAAACTGGAAAATGAATGGATGCCCATCAATTGGAGAATGGCTGGGTAAATTATGGTATATGAATGTTATATTATTGTTCTGTAAGAAATGACCAGCAAGATGAATGCAGAGAGGCTTGGAGAAACTTACATGAACTGATGCTGAGTGAAATGAGCAGAACCAGGAGATCATTATACACTTCAACAACAATACTGATGGAAGTGGATATCTTCAACAAAGAGAAGATCTAATTTATTTCCAATTGATGGACAGAATCAGCTATACCCAGAGAAGGAACACTGGGAAATGACTGTAAACTGTTTGCATTTTTGTTTTTCTTCCTAGGTTATTCTTACCTTCTGAATCGAATTCTTCATGTTCAACAAGAAATTCTGTTCTGTACACATATATTATATCTAGGATATACTATAACACATTTAACATGTATGGGACTGCCTGCCATCTAGGAGAGGGGGTGGAGGGAAGGAGGGAAAATTCAGAATAGAAATGAGTGCACGGGATAATGTTGTAAAAAATTACCCATGCATATGTACTGTCAAAAAAAGTTATAATCATAAAATTAATTAAAAAAAAACCTTTTCTATAGAAATTTCAGAAGACATCATGGACAAGACAATCTCTAGGATGTGGAAATGTTCTATTTAGTCAAAAGCAATCCAACTCAATAAATCTGTTAATTGGATAAAGAAGAAACAAAACTTGATAACAAAACTTAATATATGAACAACTAAGTAGTTACACAGTAAGGTTGTGACTGAAGTTGTAGCCTTTTTGCAAAACTAAAAAGTAACAGTAGAGACAGAAAAGATCAAATCCATAATTATTGGCTCAAACACTTCATAGTGGGTTTTGTTTTAACCAAGTGCTTTATCAACTTCGACTTATATATGAGTCTTCCTTAATAGAAGACCACACATATCTACTACAAAAAGATGACATCAATGACCCTTCCACATATAAGCCAATTATATTTTTTAAAAATTGAAAAAAATTGGGCCTATATTAGTAAAGTGATAGAAATATTAGCATACAGAGAAAAGAAGGAAGAGGATTATAAACATTTTTAGAATGCATGCTAAACAAATCAAAAAGTGACAAATAATTTTAAAGCAAAAGTCAGCTCTTTAATGAACAACAGCAAAAGGTGATAAGTCCAGGCCATTGGATTTTTCAAAAATAACCACAAAGTTACCTTTCCTCTAAATGTACATTATGAAATGACTAAGAGTCAAGGATGGAATCATGCACATGAACTCTTCCAACATTATTATATCAACAAAGAGATACTGAACAAATACCTGAGAAATAAAGATTTGTTTCCAGAAATGGAATCATTTATGGTAACAGTTTGGAGCAGATTGTTGCCATTCAAAAAGCATATAAAAAGTATTCTTAAGTAACCCTGACTTACTGATATAGACAGACTATGAAACCAAACAGAAAAAATGATGTGATACATTACTGTGGGTTGAAAAAAACAGAACTTTTGACATTTAATAATATGTGGATTAGAAGTTCAAAAATAGGGAGCAGCTACGTGGCGCAGTGGATAGAGCACCAGCCTTGAATTTAGGAGGACCCGAATTTGAATCTAACCTCAGACACTTAACACTTCCTAGCTGTGTGACCCTGGGCAAGTCACTTAACCTCAGCCTCAGGGAAAAAAAAAGTTCAAAAATATATTGAATAACAAATTAATATCCTGATTTACTTTATAGTACTTCTATCAAAAATCAATAAGATAATAAATCTAACTGAAAGGGATCCCAGAGGACATCTAGTTCAAAAGACTCATTTTACAGATAAAGATATTGAGAATCAGAGAATTATAGTGACTAACTCAGGTTCACATGAGAAATGAACCCCAGGTCTTATTCTTTTGGTCATTTCTCTTTCTTTTGGCCAATACTGGATAGAAAATAAAAATCAAAATTTTCTTTGAAAAGCTACTTGATAGAGTGGAAAGAGACTAATGTAAAATCTGGAAATCTCTTGAGATTCTAATTCTGAAAATTACTTAATGAATGACCATGGGCAATTAATTCACAATCTCTAGGAGTCTTCTTTTATAGCAGTAAAATGGAAATAATAAAACACAATCTTTCTCATAGAGATGACATGAAAAAAGTGCTTTGTAGACTATAAAGTGTTACATATCAGTGAATAATTAGAGTTGCTATGCACTATATTTTAGCTATTTATTACTCCTAATATTTATTCCTTATATCACTAAATAAGAGACTTTTCTTTCAATTAATCAAACTTTTACAAAGTTCTATTCTATGTAAGGTAATATAAAATATACTAGGTACACCAAGCACATATTCTGTTAATAGGAGACATATTAATCATTTTAACCATGTCACGCTTGGTATACATAAACCTTTCTATTCAATTGCATTACATCATTCTAAAATGGATTTAAAATCTACTGCATTCTATATATCTAGGTCTGTGTATGGTATCTGGTGCCCACTAAATGTCCATCTCTATCATCTTACCTATAGAATTGCCTTCCAGGTAAACCAAGAGGATCAATGAAAGCTCTTTCCAATAGCATCAACTGATCATTCACAATTCTCACTGCAATTGGGCTATGGAAAAAGAAAGAAAAAATAAATATATATATATATATATAATTTTTACTACTACCAATATTTCAGAGGAATTAACAAAAAAATAAAGAGAGAAGACATAATTAAGCTTAAATGAGGTGGGTATATCCCATTAAAATTTTTACTAGAAATAGCATCACCATGCAAGACATATAACTTTTTCATTCTAATTTTGCCTTTTAAGTTATTAGATGACATGTAAAAGTTCATCCAATACGACAAAAATTCATAGGTCATGATGTATAAATCACAAATCACATGCTATAGTGAGATATTTCTACATAGCAGTAGACATGGATCCAAAGAACTATCAATTAATTCCAATCATTCTTAGCATATAAAATCCTAAAGTTTCATCTTTTCTCCATATTGTGTTCTGGACTCTTCAGGCTCTACCATTTAAATGCTTTATCAGTATACAATGACAGATTTTGTTATTTCCACAGATCAGACTCTTTCATGAAGAAGTTTGGTGCCCTGGCATTTTAAACTTACTTATTAAAGTCAATGTGTGCAAGTCTTCTATGAAAATCTGCAGCAGCATCTGTGAAGTTTCTCACAGCAGAAAATAAGGAATCTTTAAAAGGAAAAAGAAGTACAGGTTTTTGGAAGAGTAATGTTAGAGAAAGAGGCAATACTCTTATAAGTGTTTTATGTTTCAAGTTTCACTTGCCTATCTATCCCTCCCCTTTCCAGATGGTTCTTAAAAGTAAATGATAGGGTTTTTCTCCAGGTTTTGTTTTGTTTTTTTTTGTTTTTTTTTTTTGATTGACAATGCCTGCAGAACCATGGAGGTGCTTAGCAAATATCTTTAGCAAATAGGTGTTGTATGGAAATGGAAACAGTATTAACATTTGTTTTTGAGAAAATAGCAGCCAAGAATTTTAAAAACCCTGTAAATGCGAGGGGAAAAAATACCATTCAGGCAGTAAGAGGGGCATATACCCACATATATTCCCTAAATTTTAGTACTGCTCAAATTCTACATAAAGTTGAAAGTGAACCCTTTCATAATTTACCTTCCCCTCTATCTTTGTAAGCTTATTAATTATTATTACTCCTCCATTCCAGTCAAAGTAGTCTACTTACTGTTCCTCTTCATTTTTTTGTGTGTGTGTCCTTTCTAGCTTTTTTCAAAATTTGGCTCAAAGGACTTTATCTATAAGAGGAAGAAAAATTTTCCAAACTACTTTACATTTACATTGTGTATAATTTTCATTACATATAGGTAAGCATTTGCTTCTAAGCACCTAGTGCAGTACCTGGCACAGAAATTCTCAATAAATGTTTGTCAATTAATGATGTGAACTAAAAATCCAGCATAAAACAAACTCCGTTCTTATTTGGAAAAGATCACAAATTAGAACCTCACCTAAATGGCAATTTGTGGCAAAACTGGCATGGCTGGAAACTTAAAATCCAAGTTCCTGATATTGGCTTAAATGTGGTTAAAAAATTAGTGAATTTTATTCGGATTTCCAAGTTTTCAGGGAGAGAGAGCATGCTTTCACTATATTTTGATAGTCCAATTGAAACCAATTTTTGTTGTTGTTGTTGATTTCCTTCTTCTCTTGAACTCAGTCCTCTGATTCCCCACCTACCTTCTTCCTTCATTTTCTTGATAAAGTGTAGTCCTCCATTTCAAGAGGAAACCAGCAAAAGGAAGCCTCTTACCTTCTCAAATAGATTGCCCTCATAATCATCCTCTTTCCTTCTCAAAAGTTTTCACCAGACTCTATTTTCACTTCAAGTATTTTTATCTTTATGTTTATATATATGCATATATATATTATATATATACACACATACATACACATATGGATGCATATATATACATAGATATCTATATTTGTATCTAGATCCATCTTCTTTCTCAGCCAAACTCCTAGAAGAAGCTATGTATACTTAATGATTCCATTTACTTCCCCTCCCCCTCACTCTTCAATGCTTTGTATTTTGGCTTATGGTCTTATCTCTCTCTAAAGTTACCAAGAATCTCTCTTAATTGCTATATTTTATGGTCTTTATTTTGGTCTTCATGCTTTTTGATCACTTTGCTACAATTGACAATATTGGCCACCCTCTCATACTGGACACTCTTGCCTCTCTGGGTTCTTGTTACATTATCCTCTTCTGGAAAATTACTTACTGCATAATGTATAAAGACTGGGGCAGCCAAAGGAAGCTTGTGCCAGATAATTCCTACTATCACCATTACTTTGACTAACATTTCCTTAAGAGAAAGCTCAGTACTCAGAAGAAGCTCACCCTTCCTGGATCTCCAGTCTTGCTTCTGTCCCATCACCATAGCTATTCAGGGAAGCAACTCATACAGTGAAGAGGCTAATCATTCCTCTAAGCAGTGACTAATTACCATTTATGGGAAAACCAAACCAATTTACATGAATTAGCAAGGCACCCTGAGTGAGAAATATGAGGCAGTTTGTGCCAGGCCAGTCAAGGTATTCCCACCCATTCAACACCACCTTTCCTTATACCACAACAGAGACAGCCCAAGACCCTGAATTTAAAAACCTTGGAAATATCAGTGTCTCCCAAAATTGCCAGTCCTACTTCTAAGACCATTCTCCATATTCTGGGGAGAAATCCCTATTAGAAAGGTCCCATTTTTCTTCACCATTAACTGATGATATTTGGCACTAATTAGCAGATTAAGCCCAAGAGTTGTGGGAGTGGCAAAATTTCCAGCTGAAGCCTCTGAGCCATCCCCCATAGAGACATGACCCAACAACTGCCTTCATGGGTTCTGCAGGTATAGCTACTGAAGACTCTGAAAATTAAGTTCCTACCCCCAAACTCCTTAACATTGTTAAGTGGATCAACATTAGAAAATGATGATTTTATCAGTTAGCATGAAATTTGAGATGATGAATTATCTGAAGCTGAAATATTCTGTACCATTAGCCTTTGAGCTCCTTAAATCAGAAACTTTAATATTTTTCTATTGGTATCACAGTGCTTTGCACATAGTAAGGGCTAAATAAATGCTGCTTTTCATTTATTTTTGTTTTCCATATCCGTCTAACCACTTCTATTTTCTTTGCTGTACCCTCATTTATAAAATTCCTCTTGATTTTAAAATAGAAGTACCCTAAGGCTTTGTTTTTGACTCTGTTCTCTATATTGTCTAGGTGACCTCAGCAGTTCTTATGTGCTTAAAATAACTCACAGATTTATATATACAATCCTAGTCTCTCTCCTGAACTCAAGTTTCATGGATCTAGAGATACCAACAGTCAAATAGATATTTCACTCTGGATATTCCCATGCTTTCTCAAACTCTCTATATCATCTTTCTCTAAACACTGTTCTACCATACTCTCCCAGTTTGTTGAGGATGACATCATTCTTCTACTCTTCAAGGTTTATCCTCTTTTCTGATTATATTAAATCCCTTGTCAAATACTGTTTCTTACTTCCCAACATCTCTTACATATGATTCCTTTTCTTTAACACAACCAAATTCTCATTACATTGCCTTGGGACTTTTCAATGGTCTTCTAATTGGTATCCCTGACTTAATGTCTCTCAGTTCCAATTTATCCTCTACACAGCTGCCAAAGTGATTTTCCTTAAATACAGATCTGACTGTTATTTCTCTATTCAATAAACTTAGTGGTAGTGATTCCCCTATTGCCTCTAGGACAAAAATATACACTCTTTTTTTTTTTTTTAAGGTTTTCAATCTGATTCAAATCTATCTTTACAATTTCATTAAGTATTTTTGTTACTACATTTCGAGTTTAACAAAACTGATCTTATCGTCTATTTCTCACACATAGTATTAACTTTTCTTCTCTATGTATCTGCACTATTTGTACCCCAATGCCCTTCCTCCTTCAAGGCACAGTTCAAGAATCACTTTTATACAAACCATTTCTTAAACCACTCCTTCAACCACTAGTGCTCTTCCTTGCTATATTTCATTACTTTGTGTTTACTCTTAACCTCTGTAAGTAAAACTGGCCTGGAATTGGTCACTTGGAAAACTACTTCCTTTGTTCTCCCCTTTCTGCCTTTCTTCCCTCCTTTCTTTCTTCTTCCTTTCCCCCTTCCCTCATTCCCTCCCTCTGTCCACATAAGGTATCATACCCTTGCCTATAGATGCTCTTAAAAGCATTTTTTTCCTCTTTTGTACCTCTGAAGCCTCTCACAATTTCTTGGGATTTACCAGCTAGATTTTTTTTCTTAAGGACCAGGCCTTAAACCAAAACCAATATGATTCTAATTGGTCACCAATTAGGTCCTAGGCCAAATCCTGTTTGAGTACTATTTGAGTCCTAACTGACTCATATTAAATGTAATTTGCCATTTTGGCTTTGGCCAGAAACCCTGAGGGTCTTCCCCTCCTTCCAGATTCATTCATTTATTTATTTATTGAAGATTCTTAATCTCGATTGCTACCCAGCCTTAATCATTTAATGGATGCAATTTCTGTCAAATTGAGACCTACTGAAGACCTTAGCTTCATGGTCTCCCATTTCATCCAGGGGCATCTCCAGCCATCTTGATCTTTACCTTGAAACTTGACCCAGATGTCTAAGGAGGGGAAAGTGAAGCAGGTGAGCTTGCATAGCCCTTCCTCACTTAAATACAATTCACTTGCCTGTCATGGCATCACCTCCCTTATACCATGATCTTCTTTGAAGGGGGGACAAACAACAATTTACTCTTTATATTATGTATATGTATCATGTTATCTCCCCTAATAGAATGTAGTTCTTTGAGAACAGAAATTGTTTCATTTTTTTCTGTTTGTTTTTGTAAGTCCATTACTTAATAGAATGCTCACTGACTCTAGTGGGCACTTATGAACTTGTCAGTTGGTTATTAATTGATATACAGCATCAGGATACTAATGAGTGAAAATGGTTATGATGATGTGTAAATATGTGTGCACACAAATTAGGTGTATATACATATATATTCATGTATGCATATGTATACATAAGTATGTGTATATCCCTGACATTAGATGGATAGAACTAACACATACTTTTTTCCTTTATAAAAAATCTTTGAGCAAAATTAAACTTGAAACAGGATGGATATTTGGCAAAATGTATCCCTCATTGCTCTTTACCATGCTATTTCTTTTTTATTCTTTTGTACATCGATTAGTACAAGTCATTTATAAGAATGATTAATAAGAACACTGTGAAGGGGTAAGTATATGCAGTCAAATCAATGTTAATAAAACAATTTCAGTGTTGGACAGCATTACTAAACAATTTCAGTGTTGGGCAGCATTAAGACATAGTTTCCTGAAGATTCAAGGGAGTTTGAAACCTACTTCTGAAGTCTACAAGCTGTACAACTCTGGGCAACTTATTTCAACATCTCTAAACCTGTTTCTTCAATTGAAAAATATGAATAATCAGATTCTCTACTCCATAACATCATTATGGAGTATGTAAGTGAGATTATTATCATGAAGCATTCTGCAAAATGCAAAAAAGAATAAAATCTAGAAATATTATTATTTTATTATTTATTATTTTATTATTTTATTATTAATGACAATTCAAAGGCATCATTAAGCAGTATAGAAAAAAAATATGCCTTCTTTAAAATTATTAGGTACCCATAACTTATGCCAAATATATAATTTTCTTGTCTTTCTCCCCTATCATCAATTGCTGCCTCTTTAAGTTTGGAATTAAATTATTTGATAGACATTTCTTTAACAAATTTATTTGTATTAAAAAATTTAAATTTAAATAAAGTTCATTTTAAAGTTGAAATGTTTGAATGATAAAGATTGTTGATATAGTTATCAAATGGTTATCAAATAGTTATCAAAAGGAAGTAATTTCTTACTTTTGACTCACAATAAATATTATAACTACTACTTACCAAATGATACTCTATGATCTTTCAGTTGTTGGTCATGTTTCTTGGATAAGTTATAGATACTGGTAGCATAGTTTTCTAAAGCTTTTGCATAGTCTTGAATATTGAAAGGAATGATTCTGGAATCGGCAAGTTCATATACTAGTCCTCCTCGTAACTGGGCTACAGCAAGTTGTTTCTTAAAGGTAGGGTCATAAAATTGGTCGACCAGCTCAAAAGTCTCATAAATAGTGTGGTAAACTGGATAGCTACTAAACTTGTTTGTTTTCTAAGGTAGGGGGAAAAGCATAGACATATATTAAATACTTTAAGCAAAAGAAAAATTGTGAAAAATTATATCCACTTGTGAAAAATTATATACACATGTCACTATACCCTTTCTCCACAATAAAGCAACAACATTAAATAATTGATATTTAAAACAAAAACAAAAACAAAAGGAAACATAAAACACCCTAACAGTTAGTCCAAAAGTGCAATTAATAATGGGTTGGTACTGCATTCCCTCTTCCTAGATAAATTTGAGAAAACACTGGAAAACATCTGAGATATTTTGCTCAGATATAACTGGTTGGAGTAAGTGGTTGCTTGAGGGTTCTCTGCCAACTCTGCCATTTTGTGTTTTTGTATATTTTTGAATATTTTTGTATGTATTTATATTTATTCTATTTATACTTATTTTCTTCCATTCACTTATCTCTTCCATTAAAATGCAGCCTCTTTGTAAGTAGAAATTATTTCCTTCTGTACACTTGTATTTTCATATCTTGGATCTAACATTCACTAAATATCTGACAATTGATTCAATGAAATTTTAATAGTCTAAAACTTACTTATACACTGCTTCCCTTAATTTTGATTTGAGAATCTATTTGAAGTCCACAAATTTCTAGATGTACTAAGTGTGTATCCCAAGTTTTCTTAATGAACACTGATTAGGACCTTCCAGGGGTGGAGCCAATAAAATAGAGTAAAACCAGGAAGCTGCTTGAGCTTTCCCAGTTTCACTCAAAAACCACATGAAACCAAGCCTCTGAACAGTCTGATGGAATGATCAGCTCAAGACAGATTGGATAACTTCAAAAAAATTCAGTCTTGCTGAAGTAAAAAGGATGTTCAGCTCTGCTTAAACAGACTCTGGAAAAGCCAATGAGAGCGTCTTAATTGTAGCAAATTAGAATTAATTGCAGCAAATCAGGACCCTTAGTCCTGGTTCAGTAGGAGAGCAAATCAGTGAAACTGCCTCCACTCCCAGCTCAGAAGGCAAACTCTGGGAAACCAGGTTATTTCCTGAAAAGAGCAGAAGCTACTTCCTATAAACGCAAGGGACTCCTGTTTTCAAAGCCAAGGCTCAGAGCTGCACAGGAAGCTTGGAACAGTGCCACCTTTACCTCAGGAGCAGAACTCAACTAGAAAAGTTAAAAAAAAAATGGAACTACCAAGAAAAGGAAAGAAAATAAGCAAGAAACAGAAAAGAACCTTGACCATAGAAAGCTACTATGGTGACAGGGAAGACCAAACCACCAACTCAGATGAAGACAAAATGTCCACAGAAAAATCTCAAAGAATGGTATGTATTGGTCTCATGCCCAATGAGCACTTCTTGGAAGTGCTCATAAAAGACTTTTAAAGGCAAATAAGAAAGGTAGAAGAAAAAAATGAGAAAGGAAAGGAGAGGTATGCATCACAGAGTTTGGAAAGGGAAGGAAAAAAATTGACTGAAGAAAACTCCTTAAAAAAGTACAAATGGCTAAATGAAAAAAAAAAAAAAAATCCACTGAAGAAAACAATGCCTTCAAAAGTAGAATTAACCTAATGGAAAAAGAGAGACAAAAGCTAAATTGAAGAAAATCACACATTAAAAACTTGAATGGGGCAAATGGAAACTAATGGCCCCGTGAGACAGCAAGAATTAGTGAAACTAAAAATAATTTTAAAAATAGAAGAAAATGTGAAATACCTGATTGGAAAAAAATAGCTGACCTGGAAAATAGGTCCAGAAGAGACAATTTAAAAATTATTGGCCTACCTGAAGACCATGACCAAAAAAAGATCCTGGATAACATTCTTCAAGAAATCATTAAGGACATACTTCTAGAAACAGAGAGGGAAAGACTCATTGAAAGAGTCCATCGTTCACCTCTGGAAAGAGATATCTAGGGAATATTGTTGTAAAACTCTAGATCTACAATCTCAAGGGAAAAATACTACAAGCTGCCAGACAAAATAATTCAAATATCAAACAACAACAGTCAGGATTACTCAAGATCTGGCAGCTTTGCAACAAAGGATTTGGACCCCTGGAATACCATATTCCAGAAGACAAAGGAATGAAGATTACTATAATAATATGGAGTTATTAATTACCTAGCTAGACTCAGCATCATTTTTTAAGAGAGGTGTGGATCTTCAAAGAATTAAGGGATTTTCAATCATTCCTATTTAAAAAAAACTAGAAGTAAACAGAAAATTTAAACTACAAACACAGGACTCAAGAGAAAGATAAAGAGGAGAAAATATATATTTAAAAGTTAAACTGTTTATACCCCTTGATAGGAAAACTATCTGTAATTCTTGAGAACTGTGTCTGTCACTGGGGCAGATAGAAAAATAATCCCATGAATAGAGGCTGTGGTTGTGAATGCACTCTGATATGCTGATATCAATTAAAAAACATTAAGGAATAGAAAACATTTGTATTGAAAAAAGAGGAAAGGGGAGTTATAATGGGACAATTAGGTCACACAAAGTGGCACAGAAGATCTATTATAATGGAGGGAAAGCAGAGAGAGGAATGAGCACTGTCTGAAGTTTGATCTCACTGATTTTTGGCTTTAAGAGGGAATAATTTAATCATTCAATTGGTATAGCAATTTATCTAAGAAGTAGGAGGAGAAAGAGGAAAGAAAAGGGAAAGGCAGGATAGAAGGAAGGGCAGAAACACAAGAAAAAAAGGTAAGAGAAGGGGATAAGGGGTAATATAAGGTAGTGAGTGAAGTGGGTAAAAAAATTATTACAAAGAGAAAGGAAAGAGAACAAAAGTATATACAGGGGAAAAATAGAATGAAGAGAATTACAGAGCTGGTAGTCATAACGGAATGTGAAAAGGATGAACTCTCTCATAAAATGAAAGCAAATAGAAGAGTGGATTAAAAACAGAATCCTACAGTATGTTATTTAAAAGACACACATTTAACACAGAGAAACACATACAGAGTACAAGTAAAAAGCTGGAACGGAATTTTTTATACTTCAGTGGAACTGAAAAAAAATAAAACAAAAGTAAAAATAGATCTTATTAAAAGAGATAAGAACAGATTGTACATCTTGATAAAAGGTACTGTAAATAATGAAGAAGTAATGATCCTAAATGCACAAATTTCTGAGCATGGACCATAGTAGATTCTGAAATGGATGGAGATTAGGGTGGACTGCTTCAGTTGCCCTGGGATGGCATCAGCTTTTAGTCCTAGAGAAGGGACAGCTCACACCGAGTGGTATAGCAGCCAAATCCTTGAGAAAATGTTAAGCCAGTTACAGAAAGAAATAGATAGCAAAACTATACTTGGGGGGGGGACCTCAACATTTCTCTCTCAAAATCAGACAAATCTAATCACAAAATAAGCAAAAGAGTTAACTAGGGAGGTTAACAGGATCTTAGAAAACCTAAATAGGATAAACTTCTGAAGAAAATTAAATAGGGACAGAAAAGAATATACATTTTTCCTCAGGAGAATATGACATCTGCACAAAAAGTGATCATATATTAGGACTTAAAAACTTCACAATCAAATCCATAAGGGCAGAAACAGTATACACTTCCTTTTCAGACCAAAATAAAATATACAAATGTTGCATATACAATAAAACTTCTATACAATAAAGGAACAAGGAAAGATAGACTGAAAACCAATTGAAATTAAATAATCTAATTTTTAAAAATGAGTGGGTCAAACAACAAATCACAGAAACAATCTATAATTTCTTCCAAGATTATGACAATGAGACAACATGCCAAAACCTATGGATGCAGCCAAAGCAGTTCTTAGGGGAAATTTTATATTGATATGAATAAAATAGAGAAAGGGGAAATCAATGAATTGGTCATTCAACTAAAAAGAAAAGAAAAAGAACAAATTAAAACCCCCAATTAAATACCAAATTAGAAATTCTGAAACTCAAAGGAAAGATTAATAAAATTGAAACTAAGAAAATTATTGAACTAATAAATAAAACTAAGAATTGGTTTTAAGAAAAAAACATAATAAAATAAACTTTGGGTTAATTTGGTTAGAAAAAGGAAAGAAAAAAAATATCACTAACATCAAATAAAAATGGTGAACTTACCATCAATGAAAAAGAAATTAAAGCAATAATTAAGAGCTATTTTGCCCAAGTGTATAGCAGCAAGTCTTAGAATCAAACCAAACCATTGAATATTTACAAAATATATAAATTGTCCAGATTAACAGAAGAGGAAATAAATTACTTAAATAGTCCCATTTTAGAAAAAGAAATTGAACAAGTCATTAATGAACTGCCTAAGAAAAAATCTCCAGGGCCAGTTGGATTCACAAATGAATTCTACCAAGCACTTAAAGAAAAATTAATTTAAAAACTATGTAAACTATTTGGAAAAATAGGTAAAAAAGGAATATTGCTGAATTCCTTCTATGATACAAACATGGTAATGATACCTAAACCAGGAAGATCTAAAACAGAGGGAAAAAATTACAGACCAATCTCTTCAATGAATATTCATGCAAAAAATTTAATTAGCAAAGAGATTACAGCAACTTATCAGCAGGATAATACACTATGACCAAGTGGGATTTATATCAGGAATGCAAGGCTGGTTCAATATCAAGAAAACTATTACCATAATAGATCTTATCAATAACAAAACCAACAGAAATCATATACTCAATAGATGCAGAAAAAGCTTTTGACAAAATATAGCACCCATTCCTATTAAAAAACACTACAAAGCATAGGGATAATGGGAGTGTTCCTTAAAATAATACGCAGTGTATATCTAAAACCAAGAGCAAGTATTATTTATAATGGAGAGAAGCTAGACACATTTCCAGTAAGATCAGGGCTGAAACAAAGATGTCCATTATCACCATTATTATTCAACATTGTAAATGTGGACTTTAGCAATACTAGGCATTCTATTTTCTATTTTTAAATCTCTCCCATGGTTTTCCCCCTTTGCTCTTTTTCTTTCCCAACATAATTCATAAAGCAATATATTATTATTATTTTGCTGAGGCAATTGGGTTTAAGTGACTTGTCCAGGATCACCCAGCTAGGAAGTGTTAAGTGTCTGAAACCAGATTTGAACTCAGGTCCTCCTGACTCTATCCACTGTACCACCTACCTGCCCTTAATGTATATTAAAAATAATTTTTAAAAAAATGAACACTGTCTAGCTTAATTGTACATGTATATTACACATTCCTGTTATACCTAGTTAACTCAAACACTCTTCAGTTGTTTAAATAATCATATTTGCAATCAATCAATTGAGGACAAAGGACTAGAATTGGAAGAATTAGAAGAGAAGCCAATTCCATTTCTCTTTGGAGCCCCATGATAATAAGAGGAATAATAAAAGGAAATCTCAGCTTTGGAGGTGATCCTCTTAACTGTTTATGTTCTTTGAATCAATACTTATTGAATAAAAGCAAGTTAGAAGCATTGATACTAGAAATATTTGTTTATAAAAGTCTGTACTTTTAAGATAAATCTAAAATTTTCAGTTATTGATGAGCTTTATGCTTAGATGCTTTAAAAGCTTAGATGCCTTAAAGGTACAAAATTAGAAAGACATAAATATTTTGGCTAAAGGAATTTGGAAGATGCCCTAAACCCTTAAATGGAGTCACCAATGTGAAAGACATCAGGGACTATTCTATAATGAGATATTCCATACTGAGTTATCAGATGCCTGAGAGCACCTTTTCCATTAGATGTAGACCCATAACTGACTGTTTTTAGATCTTCCCCATTGATGGGCAAGGGCCTGAGGACCAGTTTGTTCTTAGGTCCTGTGACTAAAAATGGACTAGGAATTTTGTTCTTGTTTTGTCTGTCTTTTTAAGTTCTAATTACAAGGAGTGAAATCCTTAAACAGGAGAACTCAGACCACTGGCGTTCTGAAGCCCGGGTTTCCAACCTGGTTAAGAAACCATAACAACAAGACAAAGACACAAAAGAAGCTGCTCTAAAAAAAGACTTAAGAGTTTTTAGTGAATTAATGTACAAATCAATTCAATAGTATATATAACCAAAAATATATATAAATGATCCTGGGAGATATTAAGGGGGACATCGCTTCCATGACCAAAAAAGTGGTAATCTCTGTACTCTGTCCTGGTCAGATTACATCTGAAACATTGTTTATTTCCAGGTGCTCGATTTTAAGAAGGGTTATTTATAAGGTGGAAAGTGTCCAGAGAAGGTTAAGCAGGATGGGATGTCTTAAGAACAATACATGCAACAATACTACATAATTATATATAGCATTTTTAAAATTTGCCATTATCTCATTTGATTCTCATAAGGATCATTTAAAGTAACTAGGAATGTTTGACCTACAGAAGCTTGAGAGGGGACATGATAGATATTTTCAAGCATTTGAAAGGCTGGCTCTTAGAAGAGTAAAAAGGTTTATTTTACTTGGTGTTTCAGGGTTCAGGTACTAAAATTAGGATCAATGGGCAGAAATTGCAAAGTCATCAGTTTTGCTTTGATATGAAGAACAATGTTCTCACAACTATAGCTGTCTAAAAGTTAAATGAATCATGTTGGAAAGTATGGGTTCCTCCAAACTGGAAGTCTTTAAGCAAAGCAGATTGATTACTTGTTGAGGATATTGTAGAGGAGATTTCTTTTCAGACATGGATTAGATTAATTAGGTTCTGAAATTCCTTCAAACCCTGATAGTCAATTCTGTGAACTATGTACAAATTGTTTTCCTCACTACTATGGCATTAGTTTATTTCGAATGGAATATTTCAGAAAGTATGAAGTAATACTTCATAATCTATAAAGGAATTTAAGAGAAATGTTGATCCAGTATATGTAATCAAAAGTGGCAGCATTTGCTCACTTAACCTATACATACACACATCTACACATATGTATAAATATACACATATGTATGCATATATAGACTATAGATAGGTGTTTAGATCCACATATAATTATATATTATACTTACATATTTATCATATACATAATTTATTATTAACAATTAGTTTAATATTATTAAAATTATATGTATGTATATATAGAATGAACTTATTAAATAAATATAGAATAAAATTACTACAGATAATAAAATGGCTTACCCTGTTCTTAGTATAACGGGCTCTACCTGAAGCAATTCCCAGTCTCTGAAAATAAGCTTCAAAATCACTTCCAGATCCTAGTTTATTTATTCTATACATAAGAAAAAAATCAATATGAAGTCAAGTCAGCTTCTCACGGTATCTCATGTCCTAACTCTACCAAAATTCTATTCCTGACAGAAGACAGATAATTCATATTGAGATAATTTAATTATTTTTTGAATAAAAGTTGAACAGTTTTAGATTTGCTATAATCACGAGAGGTTTAAACCTTCAGTGTCAGGCGAACCTGTAAATCTAAAACATTATAGACAAGTTGCTAATTTATAGCAATGGTAAGAATTTACATTACATGCTCAGAGTTCCTTTTACTGATGAAATCACAGGACAAAGTGAAAACCACAATCCACAGATAAATATTTTTCTCCACGAAATGTTAGAGAATTTCAGTCCTGACAAAACTAAATGCATCATATTCTCATTTTAGTAATAAAGCCAATATTGGTGAGTTGTTATTTTTTTACTTTATTAAGAAATAAAACAGATGGAGGTAGAGTTAGTCACTCTACTCAAGAAGAGGGAATGAAACTGAACTCTCACATACAGTTTTTGCAAGTTTAAGAACCTCTTGCTCTATCTGTTGGTCCTAGAAGTGAACACACAATGAAGAAAAAGTACATAAAATGTATAGAGAGAAAGAGCTATAGGGAAAAAAATAAAATTAAATATTTCTGAGTTGTAGTTAAAGAAGTATACAAAGTGAATGAATCATCATCTAATTTTTATACAACAGGATGCAAATTATAATAATATAAAATCCTCCTAAAAGATATGAGCAACCAAACATTGTTTTTTTTTCCCATATATTCACTGTTCTATTCAAAGATAGATTGGAGTTTAGAGTAGAAATAGGTTAGGGTTGGTTTTTTAAATTTTGTTTTATTAATGTATTTTGTTATTACATTTTAAACACTTAAAAATTACTCCTACTTGATGATATATCTCTTTCAATAAAGTAAAACAAATAAAATTAATAATTTAGTGATCTCTTCTAAAAGTGCAACTCAACATATTACATATGTAGCACCTTTTATTTCAATATATAAAAAATACATCTATTTTGTCCTTCCAAACCCCCATCCCAATGAGGAAAAAAAAAGAGTTTCTTGGAAGTTATTTGGACAGTCAAGGACCAAAAGAAATTTTTTTTTTTTTTTTTTTTTTTTTTTTTTTGCTGAGGCAACTGGGGTTAAGTGACATGCCCAGAATCACACAGCTAGGAAGTGTTAAGTGTCTGAGGCTAGATTTGAACTCAGGTCGTCCTGACTTCAGGGCTGGTACTCTATCTACTCTGCCACGGAGCTGCTCCTGCTACTTATTTTCTAATACAAACAAAGCATATATTCAAAAAATTTACCTAGGAATATTTTTATTCTCAGGTGAAGGATCCTTAATCAACCAACTTTCATAAAGAGATTTGCTTTCAAAACCATCATCAGGGCTATTAATCTGGAAAAGGTAAAACACATATTGGAAAGTCAGAAGCAAAAGTATTATATTTGGTGCTATATGATATGTGTATGTATCATTATACCTACATATGGGGAGCTGAGAATTGCAGGGGATAGAATGCTGCTGGGCCTGAAGTTTGGAAGACTTATCTTGTATTCAAATCAGGACTCAAGATACTACCTGTGTGACCCTGGGCAAGTCAACTTAATCCTGTTTGACTCATTTTTCTCATCTGCAAAATGAGTTGGAGTAAAAAATGGGAAATACTCCAGTAATATTTAGCAAAAAAAAAAAAAAAATTCCAAATGGAGTTTTGAGAGTCACAAAGAGTGGATGCAAATGGAGTTCACAGTCAGATATCATTGAAAAATGAATGAACAACAATATATATGTATACATGTTAAATTGAATTTTTAAAAATCATTAAAAAACAGCATTTTATAGACAGGATTCCATAAAATTTTTTTGTTAATGTGAGTTTATGTTTGTATGAATTCCAATTCAAATATTAAAAGTTATGGCATATTTGTAAATAGATGTTTGTGATGCAAATAGGCAAAAAGTTATCTTCCAGATAGTGATTTTTAACTATATTATTATTAAAAATGGAAGTTTTTTTTTTTTTTCATTTTGCTGAAGAAATTGGGGTTAAATGACTTGCTCAGGGTCATACTTGAAAGTATTAAATGTCTGAGACCAGCTTTGAACTCAGGTCCTCCTAACTTCAGGGCTGGTGCTCTATCTACTATGCCATCTAGCTGCACCAGATGGAAATCTTTTTTAAAAGCATTTTTAAAAGACTTTCAAAATTTTGGGGGAAAATTGGCATTTCTTCTTTTCTTTAGCAAGAAACTTTAACTAGAAACAATTTGTACTTTGGTAATTTTTGCTGTAAAAGATACAAGGAAGTCCTAAGAATGTTAGATATAAAATCCTTGTTAAAGAAGCTTATTTAGCAACTTCCAACAGTAAACTTGTAGCTTAGGTCCATTAACACTCTATTTTTGCCTAAAGGTATTTTATTTTTAAGAGAATTTAAATAATTTTAGATGAAAACAGAACTATATGAGTTTAATGTAAGCATAAGAAATTTAACCTTTCAGTATCCCAGAAAGCCTCTCAGTCTATAAGATACTGAAAACTTGCCAATATATATCAATGGTTACAGTTGCCACCCTGGGAATTTCTTTTTCTGAAGAATTTACAAATTACAAACCATAATCACTTTTCTCAATGACATATTCTGGAGCAGAACAAACTTTCTTTCTTTCTTTTTTTTTTTTTTTTTTTTTGCTGAAGGGAGAAAACAAAACTGTTTGAAAATGTTTACAAAAAGGAGGCCCACCTAATTTTTTTCTTATCAAGAGCCTTGACTCACCAAGATTGACTTCTGTTCTGACTTTCCCTACTTAATTCATGCTAAGTACAAATAATATATTTGGAATTAGCCAGATTTCACTCTTACACACAGAACTTTAGAGTGGGAAGGTACTCTAGAAAATCTTCTAACTTTGCAGGGAAGAATCAAAGTCCCAGAGAGATTAAATGATTTACCTAATTATTTTGTGAAAGATAGAACCAGACTCAAGTCTACTAAATCCTAGTCCTGCCCCTTTTTTGATATTACACTCTGAACACAGTTCAGCAGTTTTTTTTTCACATATTTAACTAGATGTAAAGTGACAAGAAAAAAATATGGTGACAGAAAAAAATGGTATCTGAACTATGTGAAACTGTGTGTACTAAGAGCCAAGACTCTAGAGCCCTTGATTCAAATCATGACTATGAGTTCACCCTTAGATAGGTAAGTAACTTTCCTGCTTAGGCTTAGTTTTATCAGATATAAATTAAGAAGTTAGACTAGATAATCTCTACATTTCTTTTCTTTAGCCCAAGTGACTGAATTGCAATCCTGAGATAGACATATCCAATCTTGTTGACTACTTTAGAGTCTTGAGATGTCTCTCTAGGATCACTAAGAAGTCCAGTTTTGGGCATCAGAAGGTGTTCCCTTAGCTACTACAATGGTTCTTAGAGAATATGACCAATGCTAGTTGGAAAAGGCCTGATTGACAAATGCAGACCTTTGGTGTAGATGAAATGTTTGTTTAGCAGTTCCATAAAACATTATATGTTTCAATGTTTTAAATGCCTATCTCCTATCAATCATGTTTTAAAAGTCTTTGTCAGAACAATATAGAATTATGCCCCAAAAGTTTTAAAAACCATATATACCCTTTGACTAGCAATATTATTATTAGGTCTGTTTCTTAAGGTGATCAGAGAAAAAAGGAAAAGAAGAACGGTAGGTCAGTGAAAAATTAGGTATACAAAACACAACAGTAAATGACCACAGTAATCTTAGTCTTTGACAAATCCAAAGATCCAAGTTTTTGGAACAAGAATTTAGTATATGATAAAACCTTCTGGGGAAACTGGAAAATGGCAGAAACTAGGCATAGAACAGCATTCTATACTGTATACCAACATAAGGTCAAAATGGGCACATGATTTAAACATCAAGGGTGATACCATAAGTAAATTAGATGGCTCTGGAGGAGAAAGTGAGGCAGGTGACCTTGCATAGCTCTCCCTCACTTAAATCCAATTCACTTGAATGTACCTCTTTTGTCAGATTATAGACCAACTTGTAAAGAAGGGGTGTGCAGTCCACTCTAAGGGTGTAATTTCCTGAAAAAGAAACAGATTAAAAAAATTAAAATGTCAATTATTTACAATTCTAACTTGATTTTCCAATGTTTTAATTATAAGCTTATTTCAATAGTCTTAGAAATTAACTCTTATTTCCTCAAAAAAGAAAAATGAGGACACAGATGTATAGCCAGAGAGAAAGCTCTAATAACATAGGTTGGGACCAGGAGCAAAGAGAAAACATTCTTATTCTAGCAGTTCCTATTCTCCTAGTTCCTTCAGCACTGGAGATTCCTGTGGGGGATATGGTCGAAAGAAGAAATACTACAGGAGACTTGGGTAACAATGTCTAAAAGGTTGTAGGAGTAGTTTTCCTATAACTGGGTTGTTTATAAGTAAAAGACAGAGGCCAAAGACTGAAACATGAAAAAGGACCCCCCCCCAAATTCCAGATACTTCCTTAAGTATTTAGAGTAAAGGGGGGAATTATACTGGGTGTTCCAAGTCTTATGGAAGTTTTAAGTTTTTAATATTGCAATCTACACTAAAGCTTTCAGAACATTCTGTGTACTTTGATAATCATCACAATTTGAAAGCCAAAGTTTGCCTGGTTTGTCTCTAAATTCATAATTTTAGAGCTTCAAAGAATATAAAAAATAACTTCACTCAGTACCATTATTTGGAAGGAATAAAATAGTCACTACAAAGGTTTAAAATGACCTGTGTCCAATTTAAGAGGATCTTTGTCAGATCTTTAATTGTGTTTTAATATCAATATATGCAGTTTCCCAGAAAAATAAAAAAATGGAAGCAAACTGTTATAGCATATCTACACTGCCAGAAATAAAGTTGGACAATTTACTTAGTAAACTAGGCAGGACCAGAGAACATTAAGTCTATAAAAGATATTGGTGGGATGGATTCCTTATGTATACCATTTAACTTATAAGATTATAAAAAACAAAGACAGCAATAGCAAATATGTCACAAGAAGAGGATCGTTTAGATGGTACACTAATAAATACTTCAGAACCTAAAATATGAAATTATTGATTCAAAATAAATTTTACCTTCTATGGATGAGTCCGAATTTATATAAGCAATGCTTCTCTCTTGAAGTATTTTTGCATTCTCCTATAGTTGAGGTAAAGTTACTTTATTCTTAGTCATTACCATATAAGAAAATGTAAACAAAATAATTGAGTTAATTTAGAAAATAGTCAATATTCTTATAAATTAAATAACAGCTTCCAAAGCCCCCCACTCCCAAAGATTCTGAGAGATTAAAATCTATCAAATACAATTAAAGCTATGGTGTACAGCTTTCATTTTCTATGTGAAAAAGCATTTCAAGTTTTTTAATTTTTTTTTTTAATTTTTAGCAAATGGATTTATTTAGGGATCCTTTGAATAAAGAAAGTCAGGCTTATGTAAAACACAGGGAATTGGCCTTTAAGTAAGGCAGACCTACCTGGGTTCAACTCTGTCTCCATCACATACAGGCTATTTATCCTAGGCAAATCATTACATCTACATGCTCTAAGTTAAAGTGTTTAACACTCTAAGTTACAGAGAAGGTACTGATGTACCAACCCTAAAATAAACTTTATAATGATTTCTGTATAGTTTTAATTTTTAAATTCTTTCTGATTCCTCCTATACATACCATTCCCATTATTATTTGTAAAATGACTGAATATATACATGCATGATGTATCTTTTGACTAAATTGTCAGCTCTTCAAAGGCAAGGAATGTATTGTTTTTCATCTTCCCATCCGTAATGCCTAGTAGAGTGCACTGGAGATACTTTCTGCTTCTTGAATTGAATTCAAATGAACTGAATTATTAAGAACCATTTACATCCAGGAGAAAAGATTAACTGAAGATCACCTTTAGTGACTGAAATTCTTATGAGGCAAGTCTATACTGTTTTCAGAATGCACTGCTAAATTCTTTTTCTTAGATTGACCTAAAATCCCAGTCTCTTCCATTCCTTGACATGACCAGCAAAACTGTACAAATGAAAGACAATCTCTCAATAATGATCTATAAAATATTTAAAAACAACAATCATGTTATTCTGTTTCTTCTCTAAACTAATCATTTCTATTTTCTTAATCCCTTCAAGTGTGACTCATTTAGCATCATTTCAACACCCTACAATATCATAATTGTCTTGGATATGTTTATCAATGTTCCTCTTAAAAATGATGGTTATAAATGAATACAAGACTCCTTATATGTTCTGATCACAGAATGGAACAATAAGGCAATTACCCTCCTTCACA
Organism: Sminthopsis crassicaudata; assembly: GCF_048593235.1. NCBI lineage: Eukaryota > Metazoa > Chordata > Mammalia > Dasyuromorphia > Dasyuridae > Sminthopsis > Sminthopsis crassicaudata. Next base: position 503,587,254 of record NC_133619.1, on the reverse strand, counting down.
TCTCAATAATTTTATTATTATTGTCCCCTAAAACTTGGTTAGGGGTTTTTCCCAAGCCATTTTGGGTTGGAAGTCAACTAGAACTCTTGAGTTCTCATATGAACTGTGACCTTGCCACTTCAATATCATATGTTTATACTATTGATTTTTTTGAACTTAAAGATAGGTAGGCCTCTTTTATTCAATAAATATATTTATCTTTGTTAAATTTAATTTTGTTACCTTTAGCATGTCATTTCAGCCTACTAAAATACTAATAAATGTTGGTTCTGTAATTTCAGTATATAGCAAGTAAATGATAGCAGACAGAATACTAGGTCTGGAGTAAAGAAGACCTGAGTTCAAATATGGCCTTAGACACTTACTAGTTGTGTGACTCTTGGCAAGTCATTTAACTTTGTTTGCTTTACTGAACAATGACATGTCAAACAACCTCAGTATCTTTGTTGAGAAAATCCCATAGATAATATAGTACACAGGGTCATAAACAGTTAGATATAACTGAATGACTAAAAAACAGCTATGATCAAATAATCAAAAATATTAAAATCCCCTGAAATTTGGAAACAATGATCTTCTAAGCTGAATTCAACCCATCACCCTGCTATTGATATAATTGTAATATCATTTTGTCCACAAAAATATTAAAGATCCTATTAATTCCCTTATTTAAATTCAGAATATGCTGTAAATATTATTTCCATGATCTCTGAAACATTATTTCCGTGACTTTTGTCTAGTATTTCTATTATCAGGGGAAAAAATAAAGTTAGTACAGTAAGTATGAGCTATTCTTAGTGAATTAATAATGTGTCCCAAGGATTGTTATTTTTCTATATGCTCACAAAACATCTAATGTAATAATTCATTCAATAATCCTCACAAGGATTCATGCCAAAATCATTGGTTTTAAGTTTTTATAACACCTGGTTTTTAGGTCATAATTCTAAATGACATTTGTCTACTCCTGTTCTTTTGGATTTTTTCCCACTGAAATAATTTTTCAAAAATTACATTAACAACATTTTAGCAAGCACATTTATGTTTTCATTTTCAGAATCTCAGCTAAAATTAATTTGCCCCTCCAAAGAGACAAAAGAATGGTGTCAGTTATACTATTAGGAGATCCTTTTATTATGTTTTCCCCTATTCTAGGTTCCAATGCGATTTATAGTTTGCTGTGTGCCCTTTTCAGTATGAAAAGTAACCTCATTCACAAAAAAGAGAAGAAATTGGCAAAATTCTATCTTATCTCTTAAAATTCTATCTACCACTGGGCCCTTCTATTTCTTGCTCTCCATTCTTACCTTAAACAATATTTTATAAAGACCTCTTTGTTGTCTTAAACATTTTTGAAATTCACAACTCATTCTGGGTTAGCTGTTTTGAATGAATAGATAGGAATATGGATTTTTTAAGAGATGAAACTTCCTTTACCAGTCCAAATTGGTTCCAAATCTGTAACTTATAATCTTAGAGAGTTGATTAGAGTTAAGAATGGTGCCTAGTGTCATACAGACAGTATGGAGCAGAAGAAAAACTTGAATCCAGATCTTTTTGACTCTAAGGCTAGTTTTCTAACTATTGTTTCATGATGGCACAACTAATAAAGTTAAGTTCAATAGTATAATCCATTAAAGGTGAGAGACAGAGCAAGAATGACAGGAGAAATGAAAATCACATAAAATGATTTAAAGAAAATTTGATTAGAAAAGAGATAGGGAAAGACAAAAAATAATACACATGAAAGATATAAAGAAATCCTTGCTCAGAGGAGAGAAAAGAGACAAAGAGACAAATATACATGAAATAATATCTCCATCTCATGGTCTCTTAAAGAATTGTGGCTAAAACCTTTTAAAGATGTTTGGAATTTGGACACATCACCAAAACCAAATGAAATCTACTCTTCAGCTAATGACTATATCAGTTTATTTTTCTAAAGAATAAAAGTAGCTATAAAAATAATTTGTTATAACAAATTCAAAGAATAATTATTCTGTTTCTGAAATCAGGAAATGGTTATGAATGATGCCATTAAGGAGAAAAATATTCGAAAGGGGTGAAATTCCATACAATAAAACTGATAATTGTTTGGGATCTTTTGTTATTTATTTGGGTTGTGTTTTTTGTTTTGTTTTTGCTGTTTCTTGTTTATATAATTAAACAAGATCTAAATTACTTCAAAAGTCAAGAGTAAACCAAAACCTTCATTAACAATTATTGTTATCATTCCTTTAAATAGAACAGTGAGAGTTGGAGCTGAAATGGAATTTTATTCCAATCTCATTTTACAGAAGAGGAAAATGGATCTCATAAGGCATGTGATTTATTCAAGGTAATGGAGGAATTACATGGCATAGTCTGGATACAGATATATTTCTAAATCTATTAGCAGAGTCTGATTTAAATTTGTATTTGGTATTATTGTTATCATAACTTTAATTGGAAATATAATGGTGTAAATTTAAGTTCTGATTTTAAAAAAGGGAAAAAAGCTCTATGCTAATACAGATATGCCCTAATTTAAGAAAACTCAATTATGTGGAAATCCAGAATTTAAAAAGATATCTCAAATAGGGGCTAATCAATAGTATTATAAAAGTTCTTTTCACTTTACAAAAGGATTCCTTTGAAAATCAAGATCATCTAGTTACTTTTGGTATTCACAAATCACTAACTGTAGATACTAACTGTATCTAAGGATAAAGGAACTTATAACTAAAGGATTAGTTGATACTGCCAACTAAAGGACAATTTCAAGTGAGAACAAAGAATTTCTCTTCATATTATAGTAAATGTCAATGGGGAAATATGATTCAGTTTTAAAGAATTTAAATATATCATTATACATCTATTTTTTTAAATTAAAGAAGAGCTACAGTTGGAATTCTACCATGACCCTTTCATTTAATATTACATTAAAAAAAAAAAAACAATCAATTTAAGAAATGATGACATGTTTTTCTTAGAATTCCAATTGCACCTCAAAATTTAGAATACCAATGAATTAACTTGTCCAAAATAGCTCTGCTATTGTTGCTATCTTTTTTGTTATTTTTGGAATTAATAATTTATCTTATTTTTCATAAGTTCACATGGAATCTAAATTATTTTAACAATAATAAATATGTCCCCTTTTTACATAATACTTTATTATGAGACTATTAGTTTATGAAATAACAAATATGAGTACAGAATACAATTTCTTCAGCAACTCTCGAAATTAAAAACCTTATTAGGCAATAGTTCCTATTTGTAAGTTTCTTTAGGTATACATACATTTGTTCATTGCTGCCAAAGGAAATGACAAGAATGGTCTCTTCTTTATTTACCTCAGCCCATTCTGTGGAACCCAAGAGTCCAAATTCTTCTGCATCCCAGCTAGCAAAAATAATAGTTCTTTTTGGTCTCCACCCTGAAATTGCAGAATTAATTTTCAGTTAAACATAAGATTACAGAATCAAAGACTGAGCTAGAAAGGTCCTGGGAGGTCATTGAGTGCAATATGTCTATTTCATTGTTAAGTGGCAGAACCAGGATTTGAACCTAAGTCCTCTGACTATAAATCTAGCATTTCTCCCAGTGCTGACTGGGACTATTTTATGACTAAAATAAAAGAAAATTAAACATTTCATTTTCATAATTACTTCTTACCCCATGCCCCCAACTTTAGTTGTTTACCTCCACTCATCATTTTTCCAAAACTCCGGACAATTTCTTGTAGAACAGCTGCCCCAGTGGTTGGGTCAATAGCACCAAATACCCAAGAGTCCCGATGACCTCCAAGAATAACATACCTGTCTGAAAACATATTTAAAATTTTTTTAAAAATTGTTTTATTTTTCCATTTACATGTAAACAATTTTTGACATTATTTTCAAAAAATTTAAATAAAAACTTCTCTCTTATACTTTTCTTACCCCTTCACTAAGATGACAATTTGATATGTTATACATGTGCAGTATGCAAATATATTAATCATAAGGCACAGATATTTAAAGAGTGATAATTCTGAATACAAAAGCGTATGCTAAAGCCATCTAATTTGTTTGTTACTAATCATCTTTCTTCCCTATTAAAAAAATAAAACACATCTAAAAGATACATTCTCTTAGTTGCGCATATTTCACTGTATGACAATTTTTCATACAACTAATAATATATTACAAGGTATGTGACTGGGTTTTTAAACCTCTGAAAAAACAATCTGAAGAAAAAGTGAAAGACACACCTGGTTCCACAGATCCTCTGATCATTCCAATTACATTGTAAATCCTTGTTATTTCATTGGTATTGTGAACATGCATTCTGACTTTACTGTCAATTGAACAAGAATGAAGGGAAATTTTATTTTAAGGTTTTATGACTAATAGGACCACATGTAGAAAACTGAATGCCTAACATTTTATGCAATTTCCCCCTCCCATCTTAGTTCATGGGTCCCTTGATATCTACCCAAAGACCCGAGGTTAAAACCCCTTGGACAAACATATAACACAGGCAGGCACAGAGACCAGTTTGGAGATGGGCTGGTAAAACGAGCTTTGATCACCATCTAGTGGCATAAACAGAAATTGTACTCCAATTAGCTTTCCTGTCCCTGGGACCACAAAAGGGTACCTGAAAGGATCTCTTTTACTGAAATCACTAAGAGAAGCAGACCCAAGGCTACTAATACTTTAGCCCCTCTCCCCATTCTTCCTTTCCCTATCTCTTTCTTCTTGGGAGAACAAGTGTCTGTCCCCAAACTTACTGGTTCTTTTCAGTGTTTTTTTTTTTTTTTTTTTTTTTTTTTTAATTTCAAGTTTTTAAAGATAAAATAATTTAACCATTGTATTACTGATGTGTTTTTAATCACCTAAATGAAGCAGAAAAAAAGACAGTACATGGAGAGAATGAGTAGGTGAGTGAAAGAAATGTTTTAACTGTGATATATATTTACTAGGGCAATTTTACTGGCTGCGGGCTGAGAGCTATAGATAAAAAAATTGCTTATTCAATTCTACAACTCTCCAGAGCAAAGGGATCTTGCTGGATAATTAACTAAGCAATTTTAATTGGGGAAAGCTGTGACAATCTGGAATTGGTATCAAAAGTGAGTCTTGGCTGGTTTCTCTTCCATTGTTTTTATTTCTCATGAACTTAGAAAAAAGAAAACAAAACAAAAAACACAACCCACTCTTACAGAGGAGTACCCAGAGTGAAAATCAAACTCAAAGGAAAGAGTCCAGAAAAGTGATTCAGAATGGCTGTTACAGTCATAATTATGAAGATAAATGCTTAAATATACCCTGGGATTAGGCTTTCTGGGAAGAGGGGAAGTAAGTATGACACAATTTCAAAATTAATCATCATTCTTAATAGCTTTTCCATCACTTTAAGTCTAGATAATAAATGGATAAATCAAGCCTTAGCATGTCTATATTCAAGGTATAAATGTTCACACTAAAATTTTAAAACTTAGCATATCAACGAGTCAATTTCAGCACACCATTGGACCCATACAAAAGTCAAATCACTGAGAATGACTGTTCACAAGTCCAGAACAGTATATATACTACCACCACACTGCTGCTATATCAGAAAGAAAAGACAAGTGTTCTTTAACTTTCATAATATGGTAGTCTTAATTATTGCTCTATTTGGCCATTTTTCTTGCCACTTTATGCTGACTTTGTATACATTGATTTATTACTTTTTTTAGCTCTACTTTATTATTTCATTATTTCATAGAAGTCATAGAATATTTCTCTGAACTTTTCATAAGTGACTTTCCTTACTCCATGTGCACATATATATAATTTTTTTGTTTCTGATTTTTGATATTATGCAATGATACAATTACAACATTTTAATAAAATAGATTTCTTCTTGCAGTGAATATATGCTTTAAAATAGAGTTCTTATAGTGGAGTTTCTGAACCAAAGGGTATGGACTTAGCTTACATTTTTCTAAATTATTTTCTAAAATAGCTAAACTAATGCATAACTCCAGCAGTGAATTAAGATGCCTGATCTTAAACAGTCCTTCAAAACTTAATTTGTTCATCTTCTGGAATTTTATTTAGCCAAATAATTGAATTTATTTAGCTTAAATGGCATAAAGCAATACCTCAAATTCTAAGCAATAAAAATTTCAGATTATAGAACTGTTTCTTTTTTTGCTTTTTTTCCAAATTAATAAAATTATAATTTATCAGAAAAACTAACTTAAATTATGAATTTTAAAATATGAAGTTATTTAAAATATATTAATTCAGTCACAAATGGAAGGTTAGAAAGCAATATTCAGTGATTTGTAATATATAAAAAATAAACTTAAAACATAAAGATTCATACAGAATTAAAGAAAGAAAAGCTTTTATGCTTAATTGAATTTTTAAAATTGTAAATGGCAATTATTTCAGGCAAAATTGATAAAATCAAAATAAGCCAAGAAGAGATTATGTTAAAAGGCTTACCATAAAATTAAGACTACAGATTAAGCCTGTAGCTTCACTGATAGAGACAATTCCAAAGTAAAGAAACTTCCTGTACTAATGAAGGTCAGTCAGCATCTTCTTTGCAATTAGTCAGAGAGAACTTTCAGAGCTACCAGATTCAATGACAGGAACATAGGAAGACAGCCATAGTGAGGTAAGAGTCAGAACTTGAGTTCTAATCTTAGCTCTCTATCCATTATGCACCTACCTTTGAAACTCTTTAACACTCTCTCTCTCTCTCTCTCTCTCTCTCTCTCTCTCTCTCTCTCTCTCTCTCTCTCTCTCTCTCTCTCTCCTCTTCTCTTTCTTTCTCCTTTTACCCCACCCCCTCAACCTAATTCCTTAAAATAAATGGAAATTTAATTATAAGATTTGGTAGTTATAAAATAATTGTTGGATATGTGTCTCTCAATGGCATTTACACAAACCTCACAGAAGGGTAAAATGGATAGAGATTAATGCTTTGCATAGAATATTAGAAAGATTATATATTAGAGATCTTTTAAATTAGAATATTATCCAGCATAAACTGATCATATGCAAAATCATAAATAAAGAATGGAGACCATATTAAACACATTCTTTCCAGACTAAAATCCAGATCCTTCAAAGGATTGATCAATTTGTTACTGTGAGAACAAATGCATTCCCATGATTCTAAGTTGCAATCATAATAATGTTTTTTCTTGGTCATAATCATAATAATGTTTTTTAAGAGCTTAGCAATATTCTACTATATTCGTGTATTGCAACTTGTTTAATCACTCAATTTATTGAAATGCCACTTTCTTTATAATCTTTCATAATTCTTCTAATTAGAGGTGATCTTTCCCTTCCATAAACCTCTAAAGAATTTTCTTCTACATTTCCTATGGCACAATCACCTTCTGCCTCATATCTTACCCATTTGTAAATAGGACATTATTCCTTATTAGATTATAAACTCCAAAGGTAGGGAACATATCTCCTAAATGTCTTTTTATTCCCTTCAGCATTGAGAACATTGTCTGAAACATAATAGTAAATATAAATAGTGTTAAATAGAACTGATTATTATATGCTAATTTATTTTGCATTTATGGGAATAATTAAAATATATATCCAGCTATCTAGGCAGCTAGATGGTGCAATGGATACTGGACCAGGACTCAGAAATCCAGCTTCATACACTTACAGACCTGGGCAAGTCACTTAATCCTGTTTGCCTCAGTTTCCTCATCTATACAATGAGTTAGAGAAGGAAATGGCAAACCACTTTACTATCTCTGCTCAAAAAAAACTCAAATAGGATCACAAAGATTAAGACAAAACTAGAAAACAATACAACAGCAATATATATATATATATGTATGTGTGTATATATAGATAAAAATATATGTGTGTATATATAGATAAAAATATATGTGTGTATATATATATATAAATATATATGTATACACACACATATACACAAACAATGAAAGGCCTGTTCAGAAAAATTAAGAAACCTGTCCAGGTGATACAGGTCAGGGAGGTATAAAAAGCTAGCACATCTAGGTTTTCCCTTTACTGAAGTCATAATTTTATGCCTTACTTTGGTATGGAAGTGAAACTGCATTCTAGAAGGCTTTGTCAGCACAGCATTGAATCTAGCATCCCTGATAAAGCTTCAGGATACTTTCTGATAAAGTCTTCAAGGATAATTTGGAGATAGATTATGTGTCATTTATTCCAGGAAAAATCTAAGTTTAGAGCGTATCATCACCAAAAAATTGGTCATAACAAGTTCCAATGATCAGCTATTAAAAGCATGGACAGATGGGGAACTCCATTGGTAAAGGAATGCCCACATAGATGAAATCATATATTCTTGAAGCAACAACATTTATTAATACCTGTATTAGAATAAGGAACAACTGTACCTGACCTTATGGGTGTACAAAGCATGGCAGTCACCATTTATGAATTTATAATCTAGTTACACACATATATTCATATATAATTTGGTAATATGCTCACTTAAATATTTGTCATATGTACATATATATAAACATGAAATATTTGTTATCATAAATATATAAGAAAATGCATAAAATTGCATTTATAAAGCAACTGTATGAGAACAAGACCACATCATAATTCTTTCCAAAAAGGATGTAATAATAATAGTTCCTTGTACAAATATAATTATTTCCATTTTAAAGATAACACAACTTTAGCTCACAGAAATAATCAGCTGCTTTAGATCACATATTAAATGACAAGAGTAGAATTCAAACCCAAGTCTTCTGATTCAAAGGAAAAAACACTATATATTATATTATTCTGCTTCGGTAGAAAATAAGTAATCTTTTTTAAACAAATTAGCCATTAATTTAATCTACATCTCTTCAGCAAGAAGAGTGATAGATACTATGTACAAATGAAAGAGAGAGAAAAAGAGATTAAAAGATAATCTATTAGAAATCTTTTTAATGTTGCAAATAATTGAATAGGCAGAAATCGAAAACTCAAGAAGTAACTGAAAACTAAGCACTCTTGATTTTTATGGAAATTTAAATAAATATGCTACCCACATCACTAATTTAGTCCCCTGGATAACTGATGGAAATAATTGCTCAGAATTTTACTCAAATGTCTAAATGTTATATAACTATGGCAATAAATTCTTTTTGTTCAATAGGAATTTTGAGAACTCAAGGTTTAATGATACAAGACAGTCACATAGTGAAAACACTGGTGGCAGTCACTTCTGTTGCAGGACAATGTTTAAAGTATTCATTCAGTAAGTGCTATTAAAGACATTAAAAGAACAAAGCAATCCACTTAGGTCAATCATAAGGAAAACCAAACCAAACCAAACCAAAAGCTCACAGTTTTTATGAACAAAGGGACAGCATGGAGAGAATATTTGAACCTTTTTTCCACTGGAGAAAAAATATCAGTCTTTATTCACTCCAGGCAAAATCCCAGCAGGTTTTCATTTCTAGTGATTTCCTGTTAGCTAAAGGGCTGTCAAAAACAGAACCTTATTTAGTGTTACTTATAGATTTTTGCTTAAAAAGAATAGCATATTTGGAATGATGGCCAAAGGGCTATAAAACTGTGCATAGCCTTTGATCCAATAGTGTCCCTACTGGATCTGTATCCCAAGGAAATCATAAAGGAGGGCAAAGGACCCACAAGTGCAAAACTATTTATAGCAGCTCTTTTTGTGGGATCAAAAAATTGGAAAATGAATAGATGTCCATCAATTGGAGAGTGGCTAAATAAATTGTAGTATATGAAGGTAATGAAATATTATTGTTTTATAAAAAATGATGAACAAGCTGATTTTAGAAAGGCCTAGAAAGATTTACATGAAGTGATGCTGAGCAAAACAACAAGAATCAGAAATACATTGTGCAGAGTAACAGCAAGATTGTGCAATGATCAACTATGAAAGACTTGGTTCTTCTCAGTGATTCAGTGATCCAAAGCAATCCCAATAAACTTTGGATAGAAAATGTAATCTGCACCCAGAAAGAGAACTGTGGAGATTTAATGGAAACCAATGCATGCTATGTTCACTTCTTTTTTTTCTATTTTTTTCCTTTTCTGTGTTTTTTTTTCTTTTGTTCTGATTTTTCTCTCTCAATATGATTCATAAAGAATTACATATTTAAAAAGTTAATATACATGTATAATCAGAAAAAAATAAAACATTTTAAAGTACTGTGTATATATTGAATGCATATACTCAATTAATCTGTAATATTTAGCCATCAGATTTCTTCTTAAAAGTCAGCAAATAGTTCCATTTATTAAAGCATCAAATACAAAGAAATTGTAATCCAAATAAGGAGTTAGAGAAGATTAAAATGTTTTCATTAATTCTTCATATGAATCCCAGTGCTTAGGCACAGTTCCTAGAAGCAAAGGAAAAGTATGCTATGTTTGAAATATATATATATATATATAATATATATATATATATGTATATATATATATATATATATATATATATATATATATATATATATATATATATATATATATATATATATATATAACAACTATGATTAGTGAAAAAAATGAAACTATTAAGATTTATTGTTCAG